>NW_006300047.1:1995670-1998679 GCF_000327345.1 Myotis davidii | reverse complement strand
CCCCCGCCAGGTGCAGTGAGCCTGGTCCATGCTAAGCGTCCCTCACCTGCGGGCCATCGCGCTTCAGGTGGTGCATCCGTGGAAAGGCCGTTAACAGCCCTGCCTCCCCGGGCAGGTGCAGGGAACCTCTGCGTGTGGCTTCCACGTGCTGCTGGGCGGGGGAAGCAGCAGGGCCAGGCATCAGGAAGTTCGTGCTGGGGCGGGCTCCTTCCAGCACCAGGACATGCACCAGCGTGAGCTCTGGAACTTTCTGGAAATGGGTTCTCACGGAAATTCCTGACGTTCCAGCTTAAACCTCGCCGGACCTTCTGGGCCTTGAGGTACACCCTGAATTGTGTCCAAAGTGAATGGGGCACCACCCACCTACCCACCTCATAGCACAGGCTGAGCGATGCCTCCGGAAGGTAGAGGCTGCTGCCGAGGGCAGGGTGCCCTGGGTGTTCGGTCTCCCACTTGCCCCCAGCAGGGTTCCCTTCCCCTCCCAGCCCAGGGCCTCTCAAAGGTGCTGGAGTCCCCGGGTTGAGGTTGGATTCTGCTCTGCACCGGGGCCTGCTCGGAACCCAGCGCTGTGCTGGTCTGGCTGCAGCCTTACACGTCCTGGCAGCAGCCATGCCTGGCGGGGACATGGCACTCATGCATCCCAGTGGCTTTAGTGTAGAAAACAGATCTTCCTGGAAGGGCACTGTGGAGGAGGTGGAAGGCAGGCCCAGGGCAGCGGGGCCAGGGGCAGCAGCTGTGAGGAGACAGCCCCAGGGGTGAGGGGCTGCTGGGCCGCGTGTGCCTGGGCTGTTTGCAGGAAGAAGGAGGTGAGGTGGAATTGGTGCCAGAACCATGCGCTCCCAGACCTGGGCAGTGAGACCCTGAGCTGGTGCCTGGAGCGCTGGCTTTTCCTCCTCTGCCTCCAGCTCTTAGGAAATGCTGGCTTTTCTTCAGGGGCATCCAGAGCGTGAGTGTCCTCCCTCCGGCTGGAAGCAGCCCAGGGTCTCCCCGGGGACCCATCCAGTGACCTGCAAGAGTTTGGGGTTCTGTCCTGGAGGAGGTGCCAGCATCCTCTGATGGCACCCGGAGGTGGGAGGCAGGTGAGGGTGGGCAGCGTCCCGCCTGCAAGTGACCCCGAGTCCTGCACGGGGCAGATGGCTTTCCCACTGGCCCTCTGCTGGGAACCCCCTTCCCTCTCCTCCCTGCACTTCAGGGCTGTGGGAAAAACCTCCCTGTCTCAAGTGCTTTTCCCCAAAGGAAGACAGGTCTGAATCACTGGCCGGGAACACTCGGGCTTTCCTGCAAATGTGCTCAAGTGTCCGGACGGGGACAGTGTGGGGCCTCCCTGCCTGCCACAGGCCACAGGCTCTGCTGCCTGAGCGGCCTTCGCACCCCCAGGCCCTCCACCATCGTCCTCCTGGGCCACACGCCCCAGCTCAGCCTGATTTCCCTCCGGACAATTGGATGTGCCACCTGCACACACAGGCCCTCAACCCCTGGACGGTCAGTTCCTTGACTCCTGACTGCCTTACACATTCAGGGTGCAGGTGACCCTGGGAGAGCAGTGGGTCTGGGTGCCCTGATCCCCAGAGAGTTGAAAACCCAAGTATAACTCCCCAAAAATGTGACCGACAGCTGACTAACACATCGTTTGTATGTGTATGTATTATATACTGTAGGCTTACAGTAAATAAACTAGAGGGGAAATGTTATTAAGAGAAAATACAGGGTAGGGCAAAAGTAGGTCTACAGTTCTATGGGAAACAATACAATAATAAATAATACAAGGGTTAGCTCTGTGTTTCACTTACGCGTAACTGTAAGCCTGCCTTTGCCCCACCCTGTGCATTTACAGTGGTTATTTCCTAAAATCCTTGTGTCATTGGACGTGCGCAGTTTGAACCCGTGTTGTTCGTGGATCGATTGCATCTAAAAGGGAGACTTTCCCTCTGGAAACGGAAAGCCGGTGGCGCTTGCGGTGCCGCCATCACAAAGCAGCGCAGGCGCGGGGCTCGGACACAGGAGGTCACACTCTCTCAGTCCTGGGACCAGGGGTCTGAAACCCGGTGGTCCGGTGGGTTGTTTCCTGGTTCCCTCTGGGCTCCCAGCGAGACTGTTCCCTGCCCCTCCTGGCTTTCCTTGGCTTGTGGCTGCACCATTCCGATCTCTGCCTCTGTCTTCCGCGGCCTTCTTCCCTCTGTGCCAAACTTCCTGTCCCCTACAAGGACGCCGGCCACTGCATTAGGACGCCTCTGATCCAGTGGGGCCTCATCTCGAGATCCTTCACTTCACCACATCGGCAAAGACCCTGCTCCCAGGTACTGAGGGCCGGATGTGGACCTGTCATTGTAAAGGAGAGGTCACCAGTGATTCAACCCTCCCTCCTTGCCAGAAATTAAAGATACCATGAAAGTAAATACAATAAAAGCAAATCCCATCACCTGCATGGGCTCTGGGCCAAGGCCTGCTCTCTCCCTGTTCAGAGACCAGCCTGTGTTAGCACCACCCACCCAGGCTTTCTCTCCGCTGGGGTTAGGGGGCTGGGCAGAGAGCAGTAGCAGCTCACGCTGGGACTCAGTATTCCAGTCTGTGTCCTCGCACCCCATCGGGTCACCCCAGGACCGCCAGTGGGAGGAGCCTGCTACAGAGGAGGCAGCTCTGCCGTCAGCTTTTTATTATTTTTATCAATTGGGGTAAAATTCACGTAACAAAGTTAACTGTTTTAATGTGTCTTTAGGTTCATTCATCATCTTGTATCTATCTAGTTTCAGGGTATCTTTGTCTCCCCAAGAAGCAATCCTGGGCCCATTCAGCAGCCTTTCCCCACTCACCCCCATCTTTCTGTCTTGGATCTGCCTATACGTCGCCCATAGGTGGACTCATGCAGTATGTGGCTTTGTGACTGACTCACTTCACTTCGCATAAAGTTTTCAAGGTTTGTCCCTGTGGTGGCATGTGTCAGCATCTCATTCCTGTGTAAGGCCAGACCACATTTCGACTACTCGTTCACGCAGGCAGGCTCCTCCCCAA
>NW_006300047.1:1987418-1995420 GCF_000327345.1 Myotis davidii | reverse complement strand
GGGCAGGTGACCCTGGGAGAGCAGTGGGTCTGGGTGCCCTGATCCCCAGAGAGTTGAAAACCCAAGTATAACTCCCCAAAAATGTGACCGACAGCTGACTAACACATCGTTTGTATGTGTATGTATTATATACTGTAGGCTTACAGTAAATAAACTAGAGGGGAAATGTTATTAAGAGAAAATACAGGGTAGGGCAAAAGTAGGTCTACAGTTCTATGGGAAACAATACAATAATAAATAATACAAGGGTTAGCTCTGTGTTTCACTTACGCGTAACTGTAAGCCTGCCTTTGCCCCACCCTGTGTGGTTATTTCCTAAAGTCCTTGTGTCATTGGACGTGCGCAGTTTGAACCCGTGTTGTTCGTGGATCGATTGCATCTAAGAGGGAGACTTTCCCTCTGGAAACGGAAAGCCGGTGGCGCTTGCAGTGCCGCCATCACAAAGCAGCGCAGGCGCGGGGCTCGGACACAGGAGGTCACACTCTCTCAGTCCTGGGACCAGGGGTCTGAAACCCGGTGGTCCGGTGGGTTGTTTCCTGGTTCCCTCTGGGCTCCCAGCGAGACTGTTCCCTGCCCCTCCTGGCTTTCCTTGGCTTGTGGCTGCACCATTCCGATCTCTGCCTCTGTCTTCCGCGGCCTTCTTCCCTCTGTGCCAAACTTCCTGTCCCCTACAAGGACGCCGGCCACTGCATTAGGACGCCTCTGATCCAGTGGGGCCTCATCTCGAGATCCTTCACTTCACCACATCGGCAAAGACCCTGCTCCCAGGTACTGAGGGCCGGATGTGGACCTGTCATTGTAAAGGAGAGGTCACCAGTGATTCAACCCTCCCTCCTTGCCAGAAATTAAAGATACCATGAAAGTAAATACAATAAAAGCAAATCCCATCACCTGCATGGGCTCTGGGCCAAGGCCTGCTCTCTCCCTGTTCAGAGACCAGCCTGTGTTAGCACCACCCACCCAGGCTTTCTCTCCGCTGGGGTTAGGGGGCTGGGCAGAGAGCAGTAGCAGCTCACGCTGGGACTCAGTATTCCAGTCTGTGTCCTCGCACCCCATCGGGTCACCCCAGGACCGCCAGTGGGAGGAGCCTGCTACAGAGGAGGCAGCTCTGCCGTCAGCTTTTTATTATTTTTATCAATTGGGGTAAAATTCACGTAACAAAGTTAACTGTTTTAATGTGTCTTTAGGTTCATTCATCATCTTGTATCTATCTAGTTTCAGGGTATCTTTGTCTCCCCAAGAGGCAATCCTGGGCCCATTCAGCAGCCTTTCCCCACTCACCCCCATCTTTCTGTCTTGGATCTGCCTATACGTCGCCCATAGGTGGACTCATGCAGTATGTGGCTTTGTGACTGACTCACTTCACTTCGCATAAAGTTTTCAAGGTTTGTCCCTGTGGTGGCATGTGTCAGCATCTCATTCCTGTGTAAGGCCAGACCACATTTCGACTACTCGTTCACGCAGGCAGGCTCCTCGCCAACCCCAGCTTCCCCGGCAGGGCACCCGCCCACACCTCCCCTGCCCAGCGAATTCGCAGGAACTGCTTGGAGCTCGCCCTATCTCCATGTCTTCTCTTGAACCTGCTTATCTCCTGCACTTTATTGACACTGAGCTTTCCTGCCAATCCCCCTGGGCAGGACAGTCACTGTCAAAATACCTTGTGAGTTGCACCCTCTGCCTGCCTGTGGTGACATCTGCCTCAGAGAAGAAGTGACTACAGAGCCCACCACCCTCTGGCAGGTCCTCGTGAGGCCCCACGCAGGGGAGCAGGCTCACTTCCCTCCTCATTTGCACATTATTCAACACTGAACACCTCTGAGCAGTCAGACCAAGCTCTGTGCCCCCGGAGCCAAACTCCCAGCAGGGGAGGCAGGCAACAAACAAACAAATCCAGAAATTCTCTAGTGACTGGAAAGTGCTGTGTGCACAGAAAATATACATAGAGCCCAGAAAGGAGAGAAGAAAGCGGCTGCCGCTCTAAGAAGGGAGAGATGGAAAGTCGTGCTTAGAAAGGGCATTCGAGCAAAGATTGGAGGAGGTGAGGGAGGGAGCCCTGTGGATATCTGGGGGACGGTGTCCCGTGCAAAGGGAACCTGGCACGTGGGAGGGACTGAGGGCTGGTGTGGCTGGACAGCAGCTGGGAAAGGCGAGCGGAGATGAGATGAGAGATGATGGCATAGGCCAGGGGGCCTGGGAGGCCTTCTCTCTGTGAGGATGTGGGGAGCCCTGGGAGGACTTTGAGGAGAGGAGGCCGTGTCATGACCTACAGTTTATCAGGACCACCCAGACTGCTGCTCGGAGAATATTCTGGGTGAGGGTAAGAGTGCAGGCCAGAGGCTGGTTAGGAGACTGTTGCCAAAAGTCCAGCTCCCAATCTAACCAGCCCTGCAGCTTTGCCCCGAGGGCTCCAACACACGCGTGCACGTGTGTAAGTGCACATATGCACGCTGTGTGTGTGCATTCATACACATATCCCCACAATGCACATATGTGCACACAGAGCCCTTAGGGCCAGACAGACACAGGCTCAGCTCCTGACTCCACAACCTACTTTCTGTGTGACCAAGAGCAAGTGCCTTCACATCTCTGAGCCTCAGTTTCCCCTCCTGGTAAATGGAAGTTCACACACCTTCTTCCCAAAGTGCCGGTGGGCAAGCGTTCACACTCTGCCCAGAGGAGCAGTGTCTGGCTCCCGCAATGACCTTTTGCACCCTGAGGTGAATGGACCCTTTACCTGGCTTCTCACTCCCGGGAATGGCCACTGGAGCCTCTGTGCAGGGTGGTCCCAGGCCGGGCAGGGGCTGCGGAGACCATGGCCATCCTTCGGGAGCGCCTGGCCTCCACAGAGGCAGCCCCCTAAATAGCCCTCCAGGTGCGATGGGGCCACTGGCACATCCTCCCTGGGTGCTCCTGAGTTGTGAGAAGGTAATCATGGGAAATGCACGTGGGAAACGCATTCTGAGTCTACACTTCCCTGCCCTGCATTATGGCACACACAGCTGTCTTCTGTGTCTGTCAGCGTCATCCTCCTCATCTTTATCATCTTCATCCTCATCTTTATCACCCTCATCACCAGCCTTCACGCACCACCTCTGCATCAGGCCCTGTGCTAACATCACAGTCGTCATCCCTCTCACTTCATCCTCGCAATAACCTTGTGAGGTGGGTGCTCTGACTTCCCCTTTTTCCAGATGAGGAAACCGAGGCACAGATGGGTTATGAGACTTGCTCCAGGTCACAGGTCTGGGAAATGAGGCTGAGACTGATTCCCACCCAGCAGGCCTGGGCCCTGGCAGAGAGGCGAAGCCCTGCTGGGATAACTGTGCCTCCTCCGCGTCCACACTGACACTCCCCAGAGCAGCCTGCGTCGCATCTCGCATCTCGCTGCCTCTCAGCCTCTCCCAGAGTGCTTTCCGCTCCCCAGAGGGAGCCGAGGGAGAGGCAGAGACCTGCTCCAGTCCTGGGGCAGGAGTCAAACCCAGGTCTGTTTCTCACACTACGTCCAAGAAGGGCAGGTTACAGGGGCGGACTGTGTTGTCATGGATGGGGACAGCGTTGTCCTGTGCAGAGCTCGGCCCCTCCACCCAAACCTCCCTTACGATCTCCCATGGCTCTCCATGGCCCCACTGGCCCCCCCTAAGTGAGATGCCCTGGTGGGAATGGGGGTCTCAGATAACCTCAGATCACAGGAAGGAAAGTGATTCGGTGTTTTCATTCCCTGTCGATCCTTCAGGTGAAGGCAAAGAGGAAGTTTCTATGGGCGCTTGTTGGTCTTTAATGCCATTTAAGCATTTGCTGATCTTTCCTTTTTGCAAAAGAAAAAAACACCTCCTCCCCAGCTTCCCCCCTGCCCCCCCTCTCCCCCCTGTATCTTCAACAAGCAACCTCTGGAGCCAGAACTGAAGGCTTGATTTTATCTTTTTGGCACTTGTTTGTTACCTGCTATTTGTGGCAAACCAGGCTCTGTCTGGTGAAACACGTGTGGCAAACATTGTGACATGTCCTTTGCAATTAAAATTAGCTTTTCCAAGTATTAGTCACAATGAAATGTCACCTCACACCTATTAGAATGGTTATGATCAGAAAGACAACAAACAGCGAGTGTTGGTGAGGATGTGGAGAGAACGGAACCCTGTGCACTGTGATGGGAAGGTAAATGGTGCAGCCCCTACAGAAAACAGTATGGAGGTTCGTCCTAAAATTAAAACCAGAACGCCAGGCGATCCAGCAATTCCATATCTGGACATTCATCCCAAGAAACCCAGGACGCTCATTCAAAAAGACACCCCTGTGTTCATTGCAGCGTTGTTCACAGTAATGTACGGAATCAACCCAAAAGCCCTTCAACAGGTGATGGGAAAGACCTGGTGTGTGCACACAATGGGCTGTTGTTCTGCTGTAAAAAGAAGACCTTCCTGCCACTTGCAACAACGGGAATAAACCTGGAGGGCATTGTGCTGAGTAAAATAAGCCAGACAGGGAAAGACAAATGCTGTATGATCTCACTTATATATAGAACCTAAAAAAAAAAATCATAAAAGACGAGATGAGATGTGTGATTACCAGGTGAAACGTGGAGCCCTGACTCAGCCCAGGAAGAGACAGTGGGTGTGGGGCTCTGGAAGCACAGGGTGGACGGAGGGGGCGCCGCTGGGAGCAGCAGAGCCCGGTGAGCAGCGTGAGCCACGTGCAGGCTAAGGGAAGCCTGAGACTGTGCCCACCCCAGGGCCCCAGCCTGCAAAGGGCCCGCAGAAAAGCCAGTGGTGTCACATGGCCCAACCCAAGAATTCCAGAATCCAGCCAGAGGCCTGGGGACTGTGTCCCCTCGTCGAGGGTGGTCCAGGTTATGCTGCAGTAACGGGGGGCTGAGCACAGCCGGGTCAGCTCTCACTCCCCAGGGCCCAGCATTGGGTGCGGGGGCTCTGCCTGCCACAGTCACTCGTTCGGGCGGAGGGAGGCATCAGACATCTCAGTACAAGACGGCAGAGGAGAAGAGCAAGGGATCCCACCAGCCCTGGAGGGTCTGGGCTCACAGGTAAACCATCCCCTCTGCTCACACGGCCTGGACCAGACCCACCTATGAGAGGGTGCGGACCCAGGAGGAGAGAAGAACCGGACCTCTGGGGGCCCACACCCAGGAGGACCCAGACCTGAGCAGCCACTGCCCAGAGTAAACACCACCGCTGGGCAGAAGCCGCCCAAGACACTCAGGCACCCAGGAGCCACCAGAGTGGTGAAGGCCGCTCTCCCAACAGGATGTTACCCCTGGGAAAAGGGATGGAGTGGGAGGAATTGGAATGCAGGAGTCCCGAATCAAAAGAGTTGATGTGTGAGAGACTACATTCAACCCTGAGTGACAAGGGAAGGTTCTCCTGCCTGCCGTCAGCAGGATGAGGATGAAGTTGCCACTTGTGTGCACATCTGGCTGGTTATCACAGTCTTATCACCAACACAGCCCTTGCCGCCGCCCGCCCGCTCCGGGCACTGTGTATGCCTCAGCTCCTTTCATCTGCCCGTCCTGTGAGGAGGTCCCACTACTCACCCGTTTCACAGAGGAGGAAGCTGAGGCCCAGAGAGGTTGGCAAGCACATGTCCATGCCCAATGGAGTGGGTCCCTCCCTCCAGCCATGCTTTATCAACCCCATTGTACAGATGGGCAAACTGAGGACCGGGAAGGGAGAGCAACCTGCCTGAGGTCACAGGGCTGCTCAGGTAGAGCGGGGACCAGGACCCAGTCCCTCTAACCTCCACTCCAGGCTCTCACCCTCTCACCATAACTGGTCTCCAGCTAGTGAGCACTGGCCAAAGCAAACTCACAGGGCCCTCTGGAACTTTCCATCTGGAGACACGTGGGCCGCCGTTGTAGTGAGTCCACAACAGAGTTCTTGGCCCGACCTCAGAGCGGCCTGATAAGGCCTTGCCCACTTCTTTGAAGGAAACCTCCAGTCAGCCTATTCCTAGAAGGAAGGGCCACACCCAGTGTTTACCTCCCAGGCACCTGTGCCAGAGGCCAGGCGGGCCCTGCCTCAGGTCTGCTTCCTCGGGAGGGAGGGAGGGAGGGGTCAGGCAGCCTCAGGCAGGCACCCCAGAGGCACCCCATCCCCTCCACCCCCACGCCAGGCAGGGCTCCTTCTGCTCCTGTCTGCGCCTCAGTGTCTCGTCTGATTGGGGGACACACTGATTCCTGCGAGGACTGTGCAAATTCAGTCACGTGCAGGGCTGGCGGGGCTGTTTCAGGGAGCCCAGTGTTATCCTAAGGGCTGTGGGAAGCCCTAGTGGGGAATAGAATATAATAAATAGAACTAATTTTAAAATATATATTGATAACTCCCCCCCCCAAAAAAAAGTAAATTCCAGGGGCAGGCAATGAAGAGGGAACCCCAGGCTGATGGGACATGACCTCAGGTGGGGCTGGGAAATTGGCCTTGGGCCTGAGCATGAGAAGGATCAGAGAGCCAGCATGAAGGCCGGACCCTGAAGGGCCATCCCCCCTATGAAAGGGGCTGCACTCTGCCTCCCAACCCAGGGACGCATCCTGGGACCAGGGAGGGTGAAGGAGTCTCTTGAGAGAACCTGAAAGTCTGGGAAGAACTGAAGAACTGGGAGCCGGGCTGGGCAGGGTCAGGGGTCTATAAGGACCCCCCCCACCCCCGCCCGCCCCAGGTTGCTGCCACCTCCAGCTGAGGCATCAGTGTGAACACTGGTCTCCAGCTGGTGAGCCCCTTGGAGCATCGGCCAAAGCAAACGCACCGGGCCCCGTGGACCCTTCCCGGTGAGACGTCCATCCGGCAGTCACAGGCACACGCACCAAATCTCCCCAGCAACAATGAGCTCATACCAACCTTGGGACCCACCCAAGAAATCCCACCTTTGGGGAGGACCCACACCTGAGTGGCCTCTACCAGGAATTCTGCTGCTCTGCCACCTGCCATGAATGTCGGCCTGAAGTCACGGGCGCTACCCCTACCGGACCCCCTCCCGCCTTCCACTCCCGAATCCTGGTAGCCCTGTCCGTCTCAGCTTTCTCGTGGGAGTGTGGGCTTATTTTGAGGAATTCGTGGAGGGCTGAGTTTTTCACTGGGGTCCACAAGGTGAGGAACAGAGACCCCACGTGCCGGGACAGGACAGTGGGGACCCTGGAAGTCTCTGGAAATTCTTCGAGAACTGGGGGGAAGGCACTGGCCTGCAGCAGGGGTTGGAATGTGGGTTTGGGGACCTTGTGTAGCCACCCGGGACAGGTGGCTTCGTGAGGCAAATCTTCAGGAACTGAGAGTGGAGACACCTGTGCTGAGTGAGGGACACAGGGGGACAACAAGGGCCCTGTCCTCACAGTCTGGGGAGGAGGCTGACATAGTCACAATGACCTCAGCACATGGCGTGGGAGCTGCACTGGGGTGCCCTCGGGCTGTCACAGAGCACAGAGGAGGGTTCCCAACCCAGCAAGGGAGGCACAGCTGGAGAAGGGACAGTGACATTTCACCTAGACAGAGGCCTGATTCAAATCCTGACTCCGCACAGTGGTGCTGAGTTTTCCTGTGCCTCAGTTTTGCCCTCCGTCCAATGGGTGTAATAGCCCTGCTCCTGGGGGCTGAGAGGATCTCAGAAGGAACCGCACTTGGCAGGGCAGCCGCTGGAAGACAGGCCACAGAAGGATGGCTGGGCTTATTACTAATGAATGAAGGGCCGGACCAGTTCATGAGTCACCCAAATGAGCCACGGTGATCGATCTCAGGCAATGAATGGACAAATGAGAGAAATGAATCAGTGAATGAAACACTTAGTACCTGCCTCCCAGAGCCACAGAGCGGGAGCCTGGCCCCTGGGGAGGGGAGGAGAGGCCAGCCCTGAGTCAGAACAAGGTCAGGGGTGAGAAAATGGCGCCCCATCACGCATGGTGCACACCCGTGGCACCCACTTAATCACCCTCCAATGAGAAGGAGCCAAGGAGCCTAGCAGGATCCCTTGAGTCATGTTTCCTGCTTCCAGGCCTGCACTCACAGTC
>NW_006300047.1:1984036-1987160 GCF_000327345.1 Myotis davidii | reverse complement strand
ACCCCCCCAGGCCCAGCAGACAATGAATCAGGGCTTTTGGGGGGAAGTAAGACTGAAAGACTCAGCAAGGGATGTCCGGGCAAGTCCGGGACTGTGGCAGGACCAGGAGAGGCTCCTGGCACCTGGAGACCCTGGGCTGGGGTTGAGGTGCACTCCTGCCCTGGGCTGAACTTTGGGGTGTTCAGGTATCACCTCACAATCAGCTCCACCCCCCACAGTAAGTAATAGTGCTGACAATGCGCACTCAGGGGGCCAGGCACTGTGCCAAGGCTGTTTGGTCCCCAGCCCATCTGAGGGAACCCTGCGATCACCCTCATTCCACCTGCACTTGACCCGCAGAGGTGGCCGTCTCCTGTGTTGTGCCCTCTAGTCCTCCCAGTCGCCCCATTCCGGAGAAAACTGAGGCTCAGGCTGGGCAGCCTGGAGAGGAGGGTGGGCCTGGGAGATCCCCGGGAACAGAGGAGCCTGTGGTGAGGACTCTGGGGAGCAGGGCTGCTGGCGATTCCCACGAGGGCAGCTGATGCTGGGATGTGAGCAGCTGGAGGCCTGGGCTGGGCCTCCTGGCTCTCCTGCTAGGCCCCTTCGGGAGTGGGGGCTGTTGGCCCCACCAGGCAGCCTGCAGGTCTGCAGAGCCTCCCTGAGGTGTTGATTTGCATATGAAAAGGGGACACAGGGAGAGGCATGCCAGCCCAGAGGAGGGGGGATGGTGCTGCTTTTGGGTGGCAAGGGTACTGTTTGCCCAAGGCTGCAACTCTAGGGCCAGGGCACCGGGTACTCAGCCTGTGGGCTCACCAGCCCAGATGGTCCTGGGAGTTGGAGACAGTCAGGCTTGATGCTTTCTCTGCGGGGCTGGGGGGCAGGGGGAGGAGGCAGCGCGCCCCACTCCCCCTAATTTCTCCCTCTGCCTCAAACTGTGGTCATGTGATAACCCTCCACTTCCAGACCATGCATTCAAGGCTGGTTCGAACAACACAACTACCACCCCTTACCCCCCGGATGGGCCGTCTCCTGTCTGTCTGAGGGGCACTGTGCTTAACTCAGGGCTGCACACACAGGGTCTGCAGGAAGTCTGGCCATCAGGTGAGCAGAGGCGGCTCCCTCCCGTCTTCCCAGAGGCCAGAACACACAGAGAGGTTTATGAACTTGTCCAGAGTCACACAGCTCTCAGTGGAGCCAGGAGCAGAACGCAGAACCTTGTTCTTTTGGCTGCTCACACCTCGGCTGCCTCGAGAAATGTTTGCTGAAATTACAGACTTGGTTAAGTTCATTACCGTCTGTCCCTGCCATGGACCCTCCCCTGGCCATTGGAACGGTGATTTGGAATATTACTTGCTCTGGGGAAATGCCTGTGGTATATCATTAAAGGGAAAAGCAAGTTGCAGGCGTTTGAAAACTAAACCCCATTTTGTGTTCATTTAGAAATTGTTTGCGTAGAAAATTGACCGGCAGGCTGTGGTGTGTTATAGGCCTGTCAGCAGTGACACTGAAGGCGGGAGGGAGAGCAGGACCCCACGGGGAGAGATGAGCCTAGCCCATCAGGCACGGTGCCCCCAGGCTACCCTGCCTTGGATGAGGCAGAGGCTCCCACGCCCTGGGAAAGGGGGTGTCCCCACTGAAGGGAGTCTGAAGACACCAGAGTAAGGGGAAGCTCGGGGCCTGTGGGGAGGAGTGGGGAGGCACAGTGGGTGGGTGGGCTGATTCTGCCTGGAATGCCTCTCCTTCCACCCTCATTGTCAAACCCGTCAGCCCTGGAGACCAGTTCAGGCACCCCTCCACCCCCCACCCCCAACCCCAGGAAGCCTTCCTGGATGTTCCCACCAGGCACAGGCTTCCTGGGCCCTTCAGTGGATTCCCTGTGTGGGACTTAGTGCCTCTAACCCCTTCCCCTGGACTCTGACTTCCCTGAGGGTCACAACCACAGCCACATGGGGTTCATTTCTGTAACCCCAACACCTCCCACAGGGGGTGCTGCCGAGTCAAGCTTAAGACCCCCCGGGTGGGCTCCTGGCCGCCTTCCATTGCACTTCTCTCACCAGGCCCTTTTCGTGCCTCATCCCATTTAGTCCGCATCCCAGCCCGTGGGCACCACTATTTATCCCCACTTTACAGACGCAGACCTGGGCCTCAAAGAAGCAAAGGAGCTTGCCCCAGGTCACACGGCTAGCAAGTGGCAGAGCCAGGATCCAGACCAGGGCCCGGCTGTGTCTGCAGGGTGTCCGAGGGTGCTCACCTGGCTCCGCCATGCTTCACACACTGAGAGAATCCAGTTTCTCTTTCAGCTGGCACGAAGAGGTCTGAAGCACTTTGGCCTAAAGGCAGGTGTGAGCTCGGGAATGGCAATAACTAACACTTTTATGGCGCCTTCACTCACTGTTTCTCCTTCTTACAATGAGGTCGGCACGTGTATCCCCATTGCAGAGATGGGGAGACTGAGGCCCAGGAGGCCCAAGCCTCCAAGGCCACCTGGCTCTGATTCAGCTAAGCCTCCGCTTGTCCCCAAACTCCTGGCTTCTGAGCCCAGCTCAGCACATGGAGTCGTGGATCTCTGCCTGGACCTGCTACAGGGGTGGGGGGTGGGGGGCATCTGAGAAATCAGCTTCCTGCTCAAAGCCCAGTTGGCCTTACGGGAAAGGAGTGGGCAAACGAGGAAGGGCCAGAGAGGAGCCAGGTAGCAGACAGGCGCACTTCCTGCGGGTGGAAAGTCTATCCATCACTTCTGGGAACGGGAGGGCTCAGCGAGAGCATGGCGTACTTTGACCCCAGTGGAGCGCCCAGCTGTCACTGCCAACTGCCCCCGCTTCCTTCCGGGGGGACACAGTAGACCTGGCTTGGAGCCTCCATGTCTGACATCCAGGAGTGCCTATCCGGCCACCTGTCTGGCCACACAACAGGGCGCCCAGCTGGGGCTTCAGCCAGCTGTCCAGGGACGGGCTGGGTGGGCAACCCAGGCAGGGCCATCGAGCTGAGCCCTGAGCTGGCCTGGCCAGGCACAGCCGTGTGGATGAGGCAATGTGAGTCCTGTTTCCTGTTACTGTCTATGCAAATGGGGGGAAATCAGGGCCTCTCCTAGGGCAGGCTTCCTGGAATGATGGCATTGATTGTCCGGAGAAACCTGGCCAGTGCG
>NW_006300047.1:1970381-1984002 GCF_000327345.1 Myotis davidii | reverse complement strand
TCCCTTTCCCTCCTGGTGCAGCTCTCGATGTGGGAGCCTGTCTGCTGGGCTGCTGCCCTGCTGGTGGATAGTCACCTGTCCAGCCCACCTGGACCAGCCTCCCGTGCGAGCCGAGAGGCAGCTTCCACAGCTCATCACTGTCTCCCCAGCTCATGGGGTGGGGAGCAGGAAGCAGGGATGGCCTCACTGGCTCTCCGTCCCTGTCCCAGAGATCACCGCGCCCAATCCCTCTCTCTACAAATGAGGAAACTGAGGACACCAGGCGGTGCCAGGGACTTGCCCAGGCCCCGCCTCTCTCCCACTCACGCCAACACGCCTTGGCATCAGTGGCAAACTTCTGCTTGCTACCAGAAGCCTACTGGGTCCCCAAATCCCCCCTCTGGACCCTGCTGCCTCACCAGCCTTGAGTACCAGGCCAAACCTGACTGGCCTCCGCCTGCCCCCCACCCGAGTCATGCTGTCCGAAGGGTCATTCTCAAGCTCCCGTCTGACCGTGTCCACCACTCCACTGCCCTGCTGTCAAGCCCTTGCTCAAAGCTGGGGCACACGGAGGACCCACAATCAGGCCCCTCCCACTCCAGGTAGCCTCGTCTCTTGGCCCCCCTGCCTCACACACACCCGGACCCGGGTGACGCCAGAACTCCTCCCCGTTCCCTCTTACATCTCTGTGGCTTTGCTCAAGCTGTTGTCTCTTCCTGGGAGAGACAACACCTTTGTTCCTATAACTCCTATTCATCCTTTAGGACAGCACTGTCACCTCCAGGAAGCCTTCCCAGATGCCCCCAGTAGACCAGGTACCTCCTCAGGCTCCCCTGCCCCCTGCGTGTCCCTCTATAACTGCATGTGCTACATTTAGCTGTCATTGTTCCTCCTCAAAAAGCTGGCACAGAGAAGGCAGGGCAGACGGGGAAATACAGGTGGGTGAAAGGTGCACTTAGGGTGCACCTGTGGGGTGATGATGCATTTGACGTGGGTTGAGGTGGAGAGGGGCGTCAAGGAGTGCCCACTGTGCCCGCCCCATGATCGGGAATGCTGGGGGTCATCTTTGAGCCCTCCACCCTCTGAAACCCCTTCCCACATTTAGGACTGTCACCCCCTGCCCACCTGGGCCTTGAAGCAAGATAGAGCGGTCTCCCACTGGAAGAGCCCAATAGCCACACCCATTTCCCATCCTCCCTTGCTGCTAGGGTGCCCCCGGCCATGTGACCTGGGCTCAGCCAATCAGAGGCACCCACTCTGGATGGAGTTTGAATGGGAAGCTGGTCCTACAAAGAAAGGGGCTGGAGACGTCTTTCTGGAGGGAGCCTGGGCACATCAGGTTCCTGAGGGATCCGCCAGGCTGCGTGGGCATCGCCAGGCTGGCTCTGTGTCAGACCTGGAGCCTTCCCTTCCCCCCCGTCTGCCTTCCCTTCCACGTGAGCCTTCTGCTTCCTGGGGGTTCAGTGAGCACCCAAATATCTGTCAAGTGTGTTGTTTTTCTGTTTAAATGATCCACAGTTGGTTCTAATGTTTGTCGCTAAGAACCCTGAAAGCTCCTCTGGGGGACACCCCTGGAATCAGCCTTGAAGGAGGAGCCAGTATTGACCGGAAGGACAGGAAGTGCATTCGGGAGCAGGGAACAGCTGAGCAAGGTCAAGGTCAGGCTTCAGGGACAGTACAGGGAGAACCACTCATGTGGGTTTGGAGTATGGGGTTCAGGATGCAGGATGAGGTCAGAGATCCTGGCAGGGATCAGATCCAAGACAGCCTCGGACGCCAGGTCAAGAGCGAGCTGGGACTGTCTTGCAGGCCGTGGGGACTGAATGCGGGCATTCACTGGAGGTGTGGCTTGATCGGATTTGTGTTTTAGAATCTCCCTCTGCTGCTCCGGGGAAACCAGACCCGACCAGGTGAAAAAGGCTGCTGCAGGGGCCCTCGCAGATTCTCCTGGAGCCACAAAGAAGACTGAGGCCGTGGCGATAGGCAAGGGCGGAGCTGGGGCTCAGTGTGGCTGGCAGTGGGAGCCATCAAAGGTTTTGAGCTACCTGACAGGCCCATAAGAAAGCAGAGTTTGAACCCCATGGCTTCCTAAGCACCGGTTGCAAATACTCTCTGGTCCTCAAACAGCCCTTGAGGCTTCTCGGGGTCTCCTCCTGGGGGAGGAGGTGCTGGGTGACCCCCAGCCAAGCTGATACCGACCTGCAGATGTGATTTAGGAACAGAAAGCAGGTCTATGAACTCCATGCCGCTGCCAAGGCCGCGGGTTCCAGGGGAGGGGCAGAAGCAGGGGGCCACCTCTGCCCAGAGAGAGGGCGGTCAGGGTCTGAGAGCGTGTGAGGAAAAACCAAGGGCTGGGAAAATGGGGAGGTGGGGGGGCACAGGACCCCAGCTGCTTCCTGCCAGCCCAGGGGAGGTGGGCAGAGGAGGGAGCGTCACGAGTTAACAAAATCTCTGGGTCAGAGGGCAGTGGCAGATGCATGTCAAGTCCAAGTTTCACCTCCCTTAACCCCAAATGGCACTGGCCTCGTCCCTGGGATGGAGAAGGATATCTGGTCTTGTTACCCTTCGACAACCAGTGTCAAGTCTGCAAGACAAGGATAAGGAAAGACCCGCCCAGGGGCAGGTCCCACTCTGGGCAGGGTTTGCTGACGGCCAGGACAGGGAGGCTGGTCCTGCTGGGGCTAACGGGACCTCACCTGCGTTGGGTGCCACCTCCTCTCCTCCTGGCTGGGTGGTCCTTCCCCTCTCTGAGTCTTAGCTGTATAATGGGGGAGTCCCCCCCACCTTGTCAGACTCCCTCCCCCCTCTCCAGGTTGGAGGCGCCTGGGTGTCCCGGTGAGATGAGGGCAGCGGTGGAGACAGAGAGAAGCAAACATGTCCTAGAAATAATGAGAGGTCAAGTCTCGAGCGCTCAGCAGCTGTAGCTGGGCGGTGGGTGACCGGCCCAGGTCCCCTCATGCCTCTACTGTCTCCTCCTGGGAACTGTCTCTGCAACAGCAGCACCTGCCCCTCCTTGTCACAGCACCATTTGCTGCTGACAGTTCACGCCCGTCCTCCGGGGGGGTGGGGTGGAGGGGGATGTAAAGAGGACATGGGGGTATCGAATTTCAGCTCATGCACCCTGATCAGTGCCCGCCCCCACCCCCACCCCCTCCACTCCTGGGAGCTCTAATCTTGGCTGAGCTTCCTCCTGGCCCCACCTCCCCACACCCTTCCCGGGAATACGGGAACCCTCCTCCCAGTCCACTTCTGGGGAACCCACGTGAGGACAGTGGCTGATCAGTGGAGAAGAAAGCAGAGGCTGAGTCCAGGCCCTGCTTGTGCAGAGTGGCCGCCGAGCACGGGACGAGGAGGTCTGAGGTGGGGGTGAGGGGGGCGGAGCTTTCTGGTGACAGGTTGCTCTATTGGTCATGTTGCCAAAAGTGCTCCGGGCAGTTCACCACCCAGAGAAAGGGTGACCCCATCCCAGCCAGGCTTCCCTGCTGCAGGGTTGACCCGCTTTTTCCTGGCCTGGGCCGGGAGCAGCTGGGCCTGGAGCTGTATCTGCCCCGGGTGGAGGGCGCCAGATGGGGGCCTTCCTGGAAAGTGCCTCCCAGGGGCAAGGCTGGTCCCAGAAAGCATGAGTCATGAGCGGAGCAACCCCATCAAGCCTCTCTCCCCCGCCAGGCCAGGGCGCCTCCCAGGCGCTGCCCCAAAGGGACACGGCCTCCTGTCCTCGGAGTCAGGACAGGCCGCCAGTAAGCCCCCCAGGACCCAGAGGAGAAGCCTTTGGCAGATGGGGGAGCCGAGCCTCAGGACTTTCCCTGCTTCCCAACACCTTTCTGCTCTACCAGGCCAGTGCCCAGATTTCTCACGTGGGAATTCCCCAGTTCCCCCCCAAGCCCCATAGAGTCATCACAGAGCGCAGGTGCCAGTCATTCAACACCCTTCCTGGCGCAGGAGGGAGAGAGCCAAGCTCTGGATGGACTGAGCCCAGGGCACCCCAACCTCGGAACCCCTCATCCCCTCCCAGCACCTCTAGATCCTCCCACTCCTCTAAGTGATGCCTCCTGGTTGGTGGGCCCCTGCCCTTCCCCTCCCAGCTGGCAGTCCTGGGGCAAGGCCAGAACCCAAGTAACATATCCCGGGCACAGTGCCTCCTTCTGGAGCCGGAGCTACCTGCTGCTCGGCACTGCCCACCAGGCCCATGGCGGGAGCAGGCAGCAGCAGGCATGATATTTTGCATAGTTCCATGAACATACAGCTATGTCAAAACCTCAAAATCAGGGCTGTCCCACCTACTGGTCCTGCACAGGGAAGGATGGGGCCTGGGGGGACTTGTGATTCTGCAGTGGTCTCCTCTCTCACCCTCTGGTCTCCCCTAGCCTTCATAACCCTCTCACCCACCCAGTTTCTACTCTGGGAGGCTGGCTCAGCTGTCCCCTGTGGGCTACTTACCCCAGGGGTGGGGACAAGGGCTCAGTAGGTTTCTCCCTTCTGGCCCTGAGCAAGATCCTTGAACCTTATTAATAATTAGAGGCTCAGTGCATGAAATTCATGCACTCAGGGGGGTCCCTCAGCCCAACCTGCAGCCTCTTGCAGTCCAGGAGCCCTTGGGGGATGTCTGACTGCTGGCTTAGGCCTGCTCCCCAGGGCCTAAGCCAGCAGTCGGACATCCTTAGTGCTGCTGCAGAGGGGGGAGAGGCTCCCGCCATCGCCGCTGCCCTCGCTAGGCATGAGCCCAGCTTCTGGCTGAGCGTGCTCCCCCTGTGGGAGCGCACTGACCACGAGGGGGCAGCTCCTGCATTGAGCATCTGCCTCCTGGTGGTCAGTGCACGTCATAGCAACCAGTCGTTCCACCATTTGGTCAATTTGCATATTAGCCTTTTATTATATAGGATAACAGCCAAATCCACTTTTACCCCATGCCTGGCCTTTGGCTGAACACTTGGCCCCAGTCATCATACTGATGATCCCCATTTTTCAGATAAGGAAACTGAAGCTCAGAGAGGTTAAGCAGTCTACCCCAAGGAACACAGCTAGCACATGGTGGGACTCCTATATGACTGTCAACCCCCAGCCTTTCCTGTTCTTCATAAACCCGTGTAGATTCAGCCACACATACCCAAAGTGGACTTCTGGCAGTTCGAGAAATATTTGTGGAATGAAAACTCACAGCAGCTCTTCACTGAGGGCTGTTGAAGTTTTTATTTACTTATTTGACATTCAGTTGATCTTCTTGAAAGATAGTCCAAAATGCCAAAGGGACAAACAGGTCCCCCTCTCCTCAGTCCCTGAGCTGCCAGACTCCCTCCCTGATACCATCTATGCCTTCTTTTGAGAGAACATTAACACATCGACTTCAATATTAGGACACTACACATACTGTATTAGTCATCTGTTGCTATGTAATAAATTATCCCCAAACTTAGCAGCTTTGCCGGCTGGTGTGGCTCAGGGATTGAGCATTGACCCATGACCCAGGAGGTCACAGTTCAATTCCCAGTCAGGGCACATGCCTGGGTTTTTGGCTTGATCCCCAGTTGAGGGGGAGGGGGATGTGCAGGAGGCAGCTGATCAATGATTCTCTCTCATCATTGATATTTATCTCTCTCCCTCTCCCTTCCTCTCTGTGAAATTAATTCAAAAAAAAATTTTTTTAAATACACACAAAAAGCTTAGCAGCTTAAAGTGTCAATACACCTGCATTATCTCCCAGTTTCAGGAATTAGGGAGCAACTCATCCAGGTGGTTCTGGCTCAGTGTTGCAGGAGGTTGTAGTCAATTTGTCAGCTGGGGCTCTACTCATCTGAAGGCTCAACTGGGGCTGAAGGACTGACTCACTTCCAACGCAGCTCACTCATGTGAGTGTTGGCGGGAGGCCTAAGTTCCTCACACGTGGCAGCTGGCTTCTCCCAGGGCAAGTGATCAAAAAGGGGGCAAGGTAGAAGCCACACATCTTGTATGACCAACCCTTAGAAGACACACATTTTCACCTATTAATTACATTGTTTACTAGCTAATGTGAGAAAGGGACACACAAAAGTGTGAAGACTAGGAAGTAGGTAAGAACTGTTGAGCCACCTGCAGGCTGCCTGCCACACATCTCATTCTGCACCTTGTTTTTTTCTGTCACTGAGCAATGGTCTACATAATAGTTCCGTACCAATATGCAGAAATGACTTTCTTTTTCTTGACTATATAGTATTCCATGTGGGTGCAACATTATTTATATACCCAGTCCTCTATTGAGCCCTCTATTTGGGTTGTTCCTAATCTTTTGCCATTACAGTCAGGGCTGCAATGACTGTCTTTGTACAGGAATTATTTGTAGTGTATCTGGAGGAATAACACTCAGGGATGGTAGGGAGGAGGGGCAGGGTGGCCTGAGGGAACCTTCTCAGGTGCTAGGAATGTTCTAGATCTTGACCCATGGGGGAGTTCCATGAGCATAAACCTATGTCAGAATATATTATGTTGGACAGTCTGTATGAATGCATACTTCTGATTGTATGTTTTACCTCAAGAAATACTTTACAAAACATTTTTTAAAGTAACTGATAGATTATAGGACTTGTAGCAAAGCACTGACACATGCTACAACATGGATGAGCCGAGATACATGATGTTCAGTGAAAGAAGCCAGGCACACAATGTATGATCCCATTTACATATATGACATGTTCAAAACAAGCAAATCCACAGAGAAGAGAAATAGACTGGTGGTTGCCAGGGGCTGTGGGGAGGGAGGCTGGGGGTGATGCTGAAGGGTATGGAGTTTTATTTGGGGTGATGAAAATGTTCTGGAACTAGATAGGGATGATGGTTGCAGAACAATGTGAATGTACAAACTGCCACTAATCTGTACAATATATATGGTGAATTTTATGTTATGTGTATCTTACTGCAATTTTTCAAAAAGTAATTGATGGGCCCTTGCTGTTTTGGCTCAGTGGATAGAGCATCAGCCTGTGGACTAAAGGGTCCCAGGTTCAATTCTGGCCAAGGGCACAGGCCTGGGTTGCGGGCTCCATTCCTTGTAGGGGGCATGCAGGAGGCAGCCAATCAGTGATTCTCTTTCATCATCCATGTTTCCATCTCTCTCTCCCTCTCCCTTCCTCTCTGAAATCAATAAAAAAATATTTTTTTAAAAAATAGTAATTGATGGTAAAACAAAATATTCAGACTTCACTCTCAATCCGCACACAATGGCCCTGCACATGAATGTGCTGTTTTCTCTGTTTTGTAGGTAAGAAAGCTCAGGCCCAGAGAGGTGAGCAGCATGGACACGTCCAAGGTCACACAGCCTCCCAGACATTGGCTGTGAGCCATTGCCACCGTTACAGGAAGTGTTCTTGGAAAGCAAGTGTGAGTTCCTCGTAGAGATCAGAGGAGCCACAAGATCCCCAGGCCAGGGCAGAGGTCCCCACCCTGGATGCTGGTGACACTTCCCCTAGGAGGGTGGGGCTGGGGCACGCAGGTCTCAGCCCTGAACAGTGTGTCCTCTCACCTCGCAGTTCTTGGTAGACTGGGAACAGTCTGTCCTGTAGAATTTTTTGTCACTTCCTCTCGCTGCCTGCTGGCCTCAGGGTTGCCACCTCTAGCCCGACCCTGCAGAGGCTGGTCTCTGAAGCTCCCAGCAGGGGTGGGGGCGGTCTTGGGGCATCCTGAGCTGAAAGACCTTCACAGCTTACAAGGCCCCTCCCCCTGGTCGGGCTGTCCCTATAAACTATTTTTTTAAGTCCGCTCAAATGGTGCATGGCGGCGTGATAAAAGCATAAAATACAGAGAAACAGAATGAGTGTCCCACACCTGGAAATAGCACTGGTAACAGCTCCCCTCTTCTCTCCCCTCCCTCCTCCTCTACCCTCACTTCCACCCTCTCTTTCCTTCTCCCCACAAACAGTTATTGGGTACCGCTCTGTGCCAGCCACTCACAGCTCCAGGCACTGGAAACACACTGGTGAACAAAATCAAGTTCTCTGCTATTGGGCCATTTACATTCTGGAGGGACTTTCTGCATGCGGGCATGTGGGTGTCGTCGCCACAGATGTGGTTGATGGAGAATACAAGCGAAGATGTTTTTTGAGCTCCTCGGGACACCCCCACGGAGCAAACAGAGGCCCGAGAGCTGGGAGCCGGGATTGCACCCAGGCAGCCTGACTGCGCTGAGCTGCTGCTGGAGACAGTGGCGGCGCTGACAGAGATGCTAATAAATCGGGTTCTCTTTGCAGCACCGGCTCGCGGCTCCCAGGCTGCTTTTTCTGGACGGGTTTCTTCAGTCCCCAAATCCTCAAAGCTCACTGCAATAGATGCCAGCCATGTTGAAAGCTGTATCGTCAGCCTTCCCAGGCAGCCCCTTCACCCCCAGTTTTGTTCCCACAGTTTGGCGCGGCCTGGGTCAGCAGGAGCCACGCCCGCTCCCCGGCTCCCTAGGCCCTCCCTGGGGCCCAGCCTGGTTTCTCTCTCTGGCGGCATCTGCAGTCCCCCCACTCTGTCACCCGCAGCTATTCTCGGCCACTGTCCCCTTTCACTTTCTGCTCTGCCTCTTCCTGCCTCGGTGGTTCCCCGACATCCCCTGCTCCCCCTTGCTGCCCCAGCTTTCTCTCCGTGTCCCTCCCTCACTACCGCGGGCCCTGGCTCAGCCCGAAAGCCATAGCAGAGGCCAGATGCAGGGCGCTGTGAGGCCTGCGTTCAAGTCCCCACTCTGTCCCTTTCTGGCCAGGTGACCTTGGCGAGCCTCTTCCTTCTGAACCTCATGTCTCCTTCTGGGAAGGATGGAGGCTCCCAGGAGAACCTTCAGGAATCTCATCCTGGCACAGGACCTGGCACATAGTAGGAGCACAGGTTTCCTTTACCTCCCCCGCCCCTCCCCCCCCCAGTTGGACACCACATCTGGTCCCCTGTGGGCCCGAGTGCCAAGGAAGGGAAAACAGCACAGACTGCAGGTGGGGCGGTGAAATGCCCTGGGCTGGGCTCCAGCTCTGCTCCGTCTCCAGCATGTCACTTTCCCTTTCTGGGCCTCAGTTTCCATATCCGTGAAGTGAGGCAGCTGCACTGAAGGGTGAAGAGTCACAACACAGGGTGATGAAGGCAGTTTAGAGGAAGCCCAGAGGATTGTGGGGACTCCAAGGGGGCTCTTGATTTGAGTGGGAAGTGGTTCTGAGAAGGCTCCTGGGAGAGGGAGCAATAGCAGGTGTTCCTAAGTCATAGAAGATGGGCCACAAGAGCAGAGAGGGGGAAGTAGCAGTGCAAAGGCCCAGGGGCAGAGAGTGTGGGGCTTGGGGAAGGGCAGAGGGGCCGGGGGTGGGGAAGGAATGAGGCTGGTCTGCAGGAACAGAGCACACAACCTGCTAAGCCTCGGTCAGACCCTGTTCCCAGGCAGTGGAGAGCCACGGGAGGGTGACAAGCTTCAGCTGACAAATCTGTCTCCCAGCCAGGCAGGGGCCAGGCCCTATCAGGCTTTGAGTGTCCTGCATCTATTACACACCCTGCAGGGAGTGGGCAGGAAGATGTAGACAATGAAAGCATGGCATTTCCTGCTCCTCTGAAGGGCTTAGACGCCAATGAGTAGTTAACTGTGCACTGTGGTCAATCCCCTGTGTCAGGTAGCTACTGCTGGATAGCCAACCTCCAAGAATGAGTGACTTAAAGCAATTAGCAGTTGCTGTTGCTCTGAAGGCTGTGGGGCAGAGGGGTGGTTCTGGTCCAGGCAGGGCTAGGCTGTTCTGGGTGGTGCAGGCTTGCCTCCAGGGCCAGCTGATGGACCAGCTGGGGCTGGCTGGTCTTGGGGGGCCTGAGCTAGGATGTTTCCTTTCTCTGCACGTCCTCGTTGTACAGCAGGCCGGCTCAGGCTTGTTCTCACGGTGGCTGCAGAGTCCCAAAAAGGGAAGCAGAAGCCAGAAGGCATCCTGAGGCTTAGGTAGGAAGCAATACGGTTCCTGCATCGCTTCCTATTGGCCAAAGCAGCCCCAGTTCTTGGGATGAGATACAGACTTCCCAATGAGAAAAGCAGCAAAGTCTTACGGTCAAGAGCATGGATACAGGGAGAGAGGGAGAATCGGGGCCATTTTTTTTTCAGTCAACCTGACACCCTCTCCAACACTGATCCCATGTCAGTTAAGGAAGTGCTTGTCCCCGGTGGGTGATTGTTTCAGCCATGGGCAGCTAACCCAGTTCTAGCCAACGACACAGGAGGACAGCTGCAGGGGATAGGGGAGGGTTCTGGGAAATGTGTTCTTATTCCTAAGGGGTTCCTCTGGGGAGAGATGGCTTCTGGTTTCCTTCTGGATGTGACATCTGGAACCACATCAGCTACCCTAGAACCAGCCTCAGGTGAAACCAATGCCGAAAGGTCAGAGCGGAGAGCTGGCAGGAACCTGGGTCCATGGTGGCCTGCAGGAGAGCTGAATCGACAGGTCCAGAAAGCCCTACCTCTGCACTTCCTGTTGAACAAGATGTGAAGATAGTACATTTCCAGCAGCTTTCTGTCACTTCCCATCAGGCTTCTGTTACGTGGACCAAAGGCATCCTCCACTGTGTCCCGGCGCCTCTTTTCATCTCTGCGCACCTCCTCTGCCTGCATGGGACAGATCAGAGCTGGGCGCTCCCCACTTTTCTCTTCAGGGGTGCCGGAGGGTCCCAAATACAGCCCCAACCTCCTGCCTTTTTGCTTTACACGAGGACCCCACCTGCCCACTGCACCAAGGACTCGGGCCCTCGGCCTGGATTCAGAAGCCCTGGGTTCTGGAGAGTTGGGACCTCCCTGTTTCACTGGGCAGCACCAGGCCAGTCTCCTCATCATCTCTCTGAGCCTTCGGTCACTCTTCTATAAAATTAAGAAACAAAACCTCTCTTTGGCATGGTTAATACTTAATAGCAGCAAGTTGAAGATATTTGAAAGGTAATGACAATTTGCATCGGTATGTCTTCTTAGTTTCCAGTTTGCTCGCTAGTATCCAAACCATGATAAACAACCGTGGTGACAGCAGCCAGCAATGATGGACCCCCTGCTGTGTGCCACCGAAACTGTGTGGGGTCAGCGTGAGTGGTTCTAAGCAGCTGTGTGGTGTTCTATTGCTGCCTAACAAATGAGGACACATTTAAAGCTTAAAACAGTGCAAATGTATTAGCTCACAGCTTTCCCGGGTCAGCATAGCTGGATTCCCTGCTCAGGGTCTCATGGGGCTGAAACCAAGGGTCAGTTGAGGTTTCAGTTCCCAATCTGGAGGCTCTGGGGGAAACATCCACTTCCTAGCTCGTTCTTGAGTTTTGGCAAAATTCAGTTTCTGTGGTTGGAGGACTGACGTTCCCAGATATCAGCCCCAATAGAGGTGACCCACATTCCTGGCTGGGGGGCCCCTCCCCCTCTACTCCAGCATCTGTGCGTCAAATCTCTCTCGTGCTTCAAATCTCTGACTTCCTTTTCTGGCGCCAGGCAGAGAGCACGCTCTGCTTTGAACGGGTTCCTGTGATTAAGTTAGGCCCCTGGACAGCCTCGCTGCGGGAGGCCAGTCTCACCACGGGAGCGGGATCCATCAGATATAGGTCCCGGTGGCGAGGCGGGAGGAGGGAATCACGGGGCTATCTGAGAGTCCTGCCTATCACAGCTGCTAAGAGTTGGGGTGACTTTTTACACAGAAAGTGAAAATGAACGCTGTAGGTGACGAACTTCTCGTATGGAAGCTCACGTCCCTCTGTTTCAGAACAAAGTTCCCCCTCCCTCTGCTCTGTTCTCTCTGTAACTGCGCCGGTCGGATGGGCTCTCTTGCGCAATCACCTCACTTTCCCAGCTTTTCTCCCGCAATTTCTATCTGTCTTCCTGCGAGGTTTCCTGACCTTCCCTCCCCGTGGTGACCTTGTTCTTTCTGCTGTCATCTCTCAGGTTCTTTCCTGGTCTCTGAATGTCCGTTGACACAGGCTCTTGTTCTTGTTTTTTGGATGCAGCATCTTTTGTTTCTCCCAGGGAGGGTTATGGTCTTGAAGGGGTTTCCTGAACCCGCTGTTCCCTAGGAGTCCTTTTCCTCTGCTGATGCTGCGCTCTGCTTCTCACGTGACAGGCCCACCTTGTGTGTCTGGTGATCTTGGCTATGAGTTCATATTGAAGAGCAGGAAACTGAAAACAGATCATCGAAGCTTCGTGCCTGTGGGCAGGGCATGAGGACAGGTGAGTCTCATCGGGTGACTGGGCAAGATCTGGTTGTCACTGTAGGACCCCAGAGTCAGCATGTGAATTGGCTTCTCGTAGGCAGGTCAGTGTCCCTAAAGACACCCCACTGCCCCTCGCCCCCCACTAGCCTCCTGCCTGGGGAAAGCAAGGCTGACAGCTTCCAGGGACCAAACAGGAAAAGGGGAGAAGGGGCCTCATGTTGATGGGCCTGCGGCCTTTCCCTTACCCCTTGCCTCAGGCCTGACCCCTCCATTCTGCCTGCTGTCCTCAAGTTCAAGGCCTGCAGCACAGCTTTTATTTAGATGGTGTGTTTATTTGGGTGTGGGGTGAGAGGCTGGTAAAGGTTGGACGGCTGCCCTAGCCAGGTAGCTCAGCTGGTTAGAGCATCATCCAGATACGCCATGCTTGTGAGTTCGATCCCTGGTCAGAGCACATACAAGAATCAACCAATGAATGCATAAATAAGTGGAACAACAAATCAATATCTCTCTCTCTCCCTCCCAACCTCCCTTCCTCTTTCTCTCTCAAATCAATAATTAAAACTTTTAAAAAATTTATTAGAGGGCTAAGGGCCTCCCAAATTATCCCTTCGCACCTCCATGCTCTCTGGTGATGGGGTACAAAATGCACCAGACATGTTCTGTCAAGGTTGAGGCCCTACTAATTTCTGAGCACCTACTATGTGGGAAGCACTGAAATTAGATTCGGTTTTGCCTCTCAGGGAACGCTTGGCCATGTCTGGAAACATTTTTGGTGTCACAGCTGGGAGGTGGGTACTTCTGATGTCAGTGGGTGGAGGCCAGGGTTGCTGCTAACCCTTCTACAACAGGTGGAGCAGCCTGCACATAAACAGGCTGAGAGCCCCTGCTCCAGAATGACCGAAGACGCGTGCCCTGACTTCATGGGAGAGGAGCAAAGTTTCTATTTCCTCAGCACCTGTATCTGCTTTCACAGCAACCCTACAGCCTAGGGATCCTCAGCCGTATCTGCTAAAAGGAGAACTGGACGCAGAACCTGCCACAGAGGATGCTGGCCTGTGCCAGGTGTGTGTGTGTTTTGGGGGCGGGGTGGGGGGGAGAGAGAGCGCCACTGCCTACCTTCCTGCCTACCCCCGCCTTCCCCTTTAGTCTCTGGGGAGAGCAGAGGGTGGCAGCAGTTGCTGGGGTGTGGGGTGTGAGTCTGCCCAGACCTGTGGCCCTGCCTGACGTTGGTCCCCCACCAAGCCATGTGACGAGGCCTGGCCACAAGAAAGAGGTTTCAACAAGCGTTATCGCTTCCTGGAACTCCGACTCGGCGACTTCCCCGAAGACCGGCTGTGCCTGGCGGGCGGGCTGTGAGCAGCGGGGACCAGGCTGCCCCGTTCCTCCTCCGCTGTCTCTGCAGCTGCCAACCTCTATCTCAGTCTGACTACCTGGAAACGCCCCCCTTCCCCCCTCCGGCCCAGAGTCCCTACGGCTTGACTGTTGAGCATCATCCCTAAGAACAGAGGGGGCA
>NW_006300047.1:1955877-1970140 GCF_000327345.1 Myotis davidii | reverse complement strand
TCACTGCCCCTGACAAAGGCAATTGCCAATCAGGCTGAGCACAGAGTTCCTGGCAGCAAAATGGACACAAATCTCCCATCCATTGCCTCTGCCCACCAGAGGGGACACTAGGCAGGCCTACAATGTTGGTTCCTGTCTTGCTGGTTTGACAATCCAGGGTGGGGGGAAATCCCACTTTGGTAGAGGCGAGGAGGTCGGTCAGAAACTTCAAGTTCTTGGGTGCCTTTATCTCTGGGTGGCTGCGATGACTCTGGAATAAGTCACTTCCTCAACTCCCCAGTTCACAGAAACCTGGGCTCTAAATATAGACCCGGCCACAATGGGCGGGGCGGTGGGCGCACGGTACCCAGAACGGGAGTTGGATGAAGAGAGGAAGCCAAGGACATAATCTGAATCTTCTGAGCAGACGCCTTCAGGCCCTGCCAGTGTGAAGATGGTATTGGATTGAACCGTGTGAAATTGCCTACTCTTGTGTCTTGGACCTACAAAAACAGCCATTTCATCTGCTTCAGCCTTCTGTGATCTACCCAGAATATTATTTTAAGAATTAAATAAGATCTTGTGAAGTCCTTAGTACAGCGCCTATATGTAACAAGTGCTAAATAAAAATAGCCCTTATGTTATATTAGAATACATGCTTTGTATCTCCTGTCTAATAGTTCAGCACCAGTGATAATAATGACACTCAATGTTACCGGTTCCTTTACCATTCTCTCCTTGTCGAGCCTATAGGAACTTCCATTTATTGAACATGTGCCCAGTGAGGGTATAAGCATTCTTCATTGTCACCAACACTCAATGTCACCCATGATTCCTGGGCAGGCGCCATGTGCAGGCATAATACGAGGGCACAAGCCGACACTGTCACTGTGGGTCACTTCATTCCGAGCGTCCTTGTGGGAAGGTCCGAATGCCAGATTAACTTGTGCAAGTCGTTCATGGTTAATTTTAAGCTTACACTCAACTATAATCTTAAGGCCAGAAGTTAGCCTGCTCTGGGACAGTTGATTGTTTAATCCAATACTTCACATGAATGTCTTGAGTTTCACCTTGGCACCCACTCGGCCCGTTTGGGATCCTGGCCTTTGCCCAGGGGGTTCACTGTCCTTGTGATAAGCAGGTTGTCTGGATTCTCAAGAAGGCACCCAGGAAGATGAAAGGCAGGACATAGCGGAGGCCAGAGCTCTGTGACACACCATTCAAGACTGCTCACCCAGCCTTAACCGGTTTGGCTCAGTGGATAGAGTGTTGGCCTGTGGACTGAAAGGTCCCAGGTTCGATTCCGGTCAAGGGCACATACCTTGGTTGCGGGCACATCCACAGTAGGATCTGTGCAGGAAGCAGCTGATCGGTGTTTCTCTCTCATCGATGTTTCTAACTCTCTATCCCTCTCTCTTCCTCTCTGTGGAAAATCAATAAAATATGTGTTTTTTTTTTAAAAAAAGACTGCTCAGCCAGTTGGCGTGTGTGTCTGTCTGTGTGTGTGTGTGTGTGTGTAGTTGGCAACTTACAAAGTCAGAGACCCAGTGCTCCTGTATGGATTTAGACCTCATGAGGACTAATTTTGGTTTTATCACAGGTTGGTTATGTGAGCCTGGGCAAGTCATTTCACTTCTCTGGGCCTCAATTTGCTCATCTGAGAAATGGGGATAATAATAGTCTTAGCCGTCTAGGGTGGTAAGAAGGATTAACTGACACTGTGTGTGTGTGTGTGTGTGTAGCTCCCAGCTGTACCCAGCACACGGTAGCAACTTAGCATGAGCCCATCATCTCCGAGGGCTCCTCTGATGGCCAGGCTCCCCATTTTCATGACAAAGCCCCCAGAGCCCCTGCTGTGCCTGTGTTCATGGCTGCTGACCAGCAGCCCCGCCCCACCGCACCCAGGGCCCCCAACCAGAGTGACCTTCCCTCTCTCAACAGCAATTTTCCCATCCACGAAAGGAACAAAATGTCAGTGGGCAACTGAGAGCATTTGATGAAATGTGCATCACAAGGTCAACCCTGGGCCCCATCACTGGCCCTGCTGACCCTCACCTTCCTCGATGATCAGGTGGGTAGGCTCATCCCTACCTTGCCGCCAGTGATCTGGAAGGCTGCTCATGAAATGCTACGTCGAAAAAGTAGGTTACAATATGGGTCATAAAAGATGGTGTCTTTTTTGTTTTTAAAGGGAAAAAAATATATGTATCTGTAGAAATCAAGAAGATATGATATGTTTAACAATAACATTACTGGTAGATTCTTTTAAATTTTTAAAAACAAATGTAGACATTAAGAAACAATGTGGACAAGTAGGAGATGTTGATAGTGGGGGAGGCTGTGCATGTGTGGGGACAGTGGGTATTCGGAAAGTCTGGGCTTTCCACTCAATTTTGATATGAACCTAAAACTACTCTAAAAATGAGTCTTTTTAAAAATGGGAAGGAAATTTTGTTTTCATGTGGGTTTTTTTTTCCAAGTGAAAAAAGTGAGTTATTAAATCAGGAAGTGTGAAAGTCTCTGCAGTCCAGCTTTCCTCAAAGGCAGACATCAGTGAGGTCCCTGTGGGCCCCAGAGCCTGGCACAGCTGATCTTGTCTCTTCCAGATCTTTTCTCTTCCTAGGATGCTGCATTGCCCCACTTTGCTTACTCACCCTTTGTTCCACCCAGACCTGACCCCTGACCCTTACTGATCTTCGAACTATGACTACCCAAGACTCGGTGTTGCAAGTGAGAGAAACATAACTCAGACAAGCATAAGCGAAGAAAGGAAACTTGTGGTGTGTGTAGTAGGTAAGTCCAGAGGTGGAGTTCAGGCAGGGCTGGATGCAGGCGTTCATGCAATGCATCAGGTTCTGCCTGGTGCTCCTTCTGTACAACTTTCTTGACACGTTGGGCACAGTGGTTGCCAGCAGGCCCCAGTTTAGAGGAAATAGTTCCTTTTTCTTTCAGCAGAAAAGTCCCAGGAGGGTCTCTGATTGATCCAACTTAGTTGGTTAGAGCATCATCCCAATATGCCAAGGGCGCGGGTTCCATTTCTGGTCAGGGCACATACAAGAATCAACTAATGAGCCAGCGGTTGTGGCTCAATGGTTGAGCATCGACCTAGGAACCAGGAGGTCACAGCAGTTCAGTTCCCCGTCAGGGCACATGCCTGGGTTGTGGACTTGGTCCCCCGTGTGGGGTGTGCAAGAGGCGGCTGATTAGTGATTCTCTCTCATTGTTGATGTTTCTCTCTCTCTCTCTCTCTCTCTCTCTCTCTCCCCCCCACCCCCGCCCTCTCTGAAATCAATAAATGCATAAATAAGTGGAATAACAAATCTCTCTCTCCATAAAAAAAATCAATTAAAAAACAAATAAATAAAATGTGGAGACAGATTGTCAGCTCAGGTCTGTTCTGTGAGGGCCTGATACGTCAGTCACATAGAAGAAGGAGGGGGCGATCTGGGGCCCCACACACCTGGGTGAGAATCCCAGCTCCTCCCCAGCAGGCGGCGTGAGCTAGGCGGTCACTTTGCCTCTCAGAGTCTTATTTTTCCTCCCAACCAGAGTGGTGCCCAGGATTTAAGTGAGTGTGTGGGAGTCCAAACCCAGGTCAGACAGCTGTGACGAGGGTCCCGGTGCTACTCGCGTATCTGGTGGAAGAGGTTAGTCACACGGCTGCAGTTGATCTCCAATCTTGCTGTGAGGTCCTGCAAAACATGGAGAAACCTGCTGCTTTGGGGCAGGTATATTGATTATGGGAGGTAACATAGATCACTTTTCCATATGCTGTCCCCTCTGCCTGAGATGCCCTCTCCCACTGAGGCTGCCTGTGAGCTCAATCCCATTCATGCTAGAAGACTCAACCTTCCCTTCCCGGGGCCTCCCCTTTCTCCACATCTCCCATAATTCCTAGGGCTAATTAGTGTTCTTGGTGCCCCCGCCCCCAACTCTCCAGCCACCTGCCTGGTGGGGCCTGGATAGGGAGATACTCTCTGAGCTTCTCAGATTCATCTGCTCCCTTGGGGAGCATGAATAAACGCTTCTGGGACAAATGCATAATGCCCACGCTGTATGGTCCCCAACTCCAACGCAGGACTCCGCCCATTACTGCTGGCAGTGCGGCACCTTCTTGGGTGAGGGAGGAAGTCCTGGCTGCAGCTGGAAGCCAGGCGGCTGATTTCTAAGAAACCAGCTGAGGAACAGGAAGGCCTGGGCGAAGCTCAGGATGGCTTTCACTTTCGGTTTTCCGGGGCCAGCGTGGAGTAGGTGCCCAAGGCACTTGGTTGGAGGGTATTGTAGGCATGGCTTCGCAGGATCAAGTGGTGGCACAGCCACACTTCAGGGCATGGACCAGGCCTGGCGCCCAGAGAGGCCCTGCAGGGCCTGGCACACAGACATGAGAGCCAAGCAGGGCCAGGCACTCGGCTCGGCTATCAGTGCTTCTCCGTCATTCATTTGCCCTTTAGTTTATACAGGCCTTGAATTATTTATTCCTTCACCCATTCATTCATTCAGTAATTCATTCACTCATTCATTCATTCACCCATCCATCTCTGTGTCCTTTCTTTTAATCTTTGGCACTCTGTCTATATTTTCTCTCTCTCTCTCTCTTTTTCTTTTTCCTTCTTGTTTTTTCCCCATCTCCTTCTCTCCTCTCCCTTCTCCTTTTTTTCCAACTCTCTGGCTCCCCCCGCCCCACACTTTCTCTTTTTACATTAATCCAGCATTTCTCATCATTCACTTAAGACAAAATTTCACCACGCTTTCTAACCAAATGCCCCTCTCCCAACTTAAAAAAATCTATATACTTACTTTCATGTTGTCTCAGGTAATAATAGCCAGCACCTCTCAGGTTTGAGGTGATGCATTTCCCCCCCAATTCACATGAAAACAAACATGTAGGAGAATTTTTGCTAGTCTCATGCCCAACATACCTGATGTGGGGATGGTGCTGGGGTGGTACACCTGCACTTCAGGAAAGGGCTGTGTTGGAGACTCCTTCACCTGTGTGCCCTGGCACATCCTCTCTCCAGGGCTCCTCAGGTTAGCCAGTCAGCCTGTCAGCCTGTCACCGTGGAGTGCTGTCCCATTTCTAGAAGACTTTGTTCATATAGCATGCTTCTAAGCACCTTACAGATATCAACGCACTTCCCCCTCTAACAGTCCTGGGAGATGGCAACGACAATAATGGGGAAACTGAGGCACAGACAGGCTAAGTAACTTGCTTGTATCACACAGCTAACAAGATGGTCCCTGCTCTCCTCGCACTCACAAGTCTAGGAGACCGAGCAAACCTCTTAGCACTCTGATGTGGGCTTTAACAGAGGCAGACACAGAGGCAGGGGCGCCCGGTAGAGTCAGGGAGGGATTCCTTGGTGGGGTGATGGTTGATCTGGGCTTTGAAGGTTGAGTAAGAGTTTACCAAGTGAAGCAAAGCAAGGGAAACATCAAAGGCTTTGCCCAGGCTGCTCAAAAGGCCCAGAAAAATGGTGAGAAATCGGGGATGATGGTAGCAGATGGGGAGTATGAAGAGAACAGCGTGCTAGAAATGTATGTTGGGGCCAGGTGGTGAAGACCCTCAAATCCCATGGGAATCTTCATATCTAGCAGCTGGGAGTCATTGGAATACTCCGGCATCATCTTGCTTGGTTCAAATACTGCTTCTATTGCTTTTACCGGCTGTGAGATCAGAGACAAGGACTACTGGTCCCAGTTGCCTTGAGTGTGAAATGAGACAATAATGGTACCAACCTAGAAAGGCTACAGAGCGGCAGCTAATCATATACTCACTTGCAGTGGGAGCTAAGGAGTGTGTTTGACCAGGGGTGTGAAGTGATCAAATTTGACCCAATTTCCTCCTAGTACCCACATCTCTGAGCCTCAGTTTCCCAAGCCAGTGAAGGGGAGGCCCACTTTAAGGCTCAAGTGTGTATTCTCCCCCTCCCCCTTCCCTTCCCCTACACCCCTACTCACCTGGCTGGGAGAGCCTCGCAGGTCCCTCCCAGCTGGACCAGGGGTAGTTTCACTTTGACCCACCTTCCAAAAACTGTGGCCCTTCCTGTCACTAGGCTAGCACAGAGGTAAATGGCACAGAGATAAATGGCTGGGCATGTCAGGGTTTCATTCTCGGCCTCTCACGTTGGGAATGAGGACAGGGCGCATGCCGTAGCGCCCAGCCTGCCCTGCCAACATTGTGCCTCTTACACAACATGAACTCCACGCTTAACAGTTTGTAATTGCTTCCTTTTAATCCTCTACACCCTGTGAGATGTGGATGCTTATACCATTTCACAGGTGAGGAAACTGAGGCTCAGAGTCAGGGAAGGGACTGCTGGCCCACAGCGCACAGCCAGCAGCCAAGTTGGGCAGCGTTTCCCGGGCGGGGGATGGGTGCCCTGGAGGGATTCTGGATGATGGTTTTAGGTTTAGGTGGGACACAGGGATAGTTTTATAAAACATTGAGCCCAGCCAAAACCGGTTTGGCCCAGTGGATAGAGCGTCGGCCTGCGGACTGAAAGGTCCCGGGGTCAATTCCGGTCAAGGGCATGTACCTGGGTTGCGGGCACATTTCCAGTGGGAGGTGTGCAGGAGGCAGCTGATCGGTGTTTCTCTCTCATTGATGTTTCTAACTCTCTTTCTCTCTCTTTTCCTCTCTGTAAAAAATCAATAAAATATATTTTTAAAAAAACAAAAAACAAAACAAAACAAAACAAAACAAAAAAAAAAACATTGAGCCCTGCCCCTGATGTGAAACAGCAATTTGTTATTTAAATTCTTCTGTAGTCTTTATGCTTAAGTCAAGGAGAAAGTCTCTTGTGTCTTTAACACGTGACACTTGACACCTCTCTTTCTCTCTCTCCCCCATCCCTGCCACCCTCCCTCCCCCTTTCAACTAAACACAGAGCAGACCTTATTTCAAAGCAGAGCAAGACACCAACATCTAGCTAGAATTCACTAACATTGTTGGGATGTCATTGCATTTTGTAAGGCTCATCTCTTTGTGGCAGGTGATTCTGGCTTCCTGTGTATGGTAACGATGTTTCCCTTCAAAGAAAACTTACAAATAGCTTGATTTGAAGAAAATAAGAATTGAGTAGCAGAACAGCTGGAACTTGAATAGATCTGGCAAAAAAAATAATAAAAGAGAAGCTGTAGTGTCTGATGGTTTGACAGACTCAACTTAGAGCTTAAAATTAGGGGGTGGCTGTAAAACTGGGCTCCTGTGTTAGAATCCCCTGGGTTCTGCCACCTCCCTCTGTGAGAGACCCTGGGAACGTCAGCCTCTCTGTGCTTTGGTTTCCTCATCTGCAAAATGAGGATAAAATAGTACCTGCCTCATATGGTTCTTGTGAGGATTAACTGAGATATTGTGCATGAGTCACATAGAATGATGCCTAATGCCTAGTGAGCATTGGACGTGGGCGAGCTTGTAGCCATGGCAGTTCGTAGTAAATGGCGAGCTGGGAATAGGACCAGGTCTGTCTGACTTCATGCGCTATGCTGATTAAAATACATCTGGGCAACCTGTGTGCTGAAAAATAATAATAATTATTATTATAATTCTATATTTGGGTGATGATTCATTTTGTTTCCACTCATTAAATCATTTGATCCTTATGACCCTTTTGAAACAGAGCCGTGGGTCTATTTGAGTCTAATTCTTATTTATAGATGAGGCCATGACAGTCATACAGTTGACAGGGTCAGGATTAAACCCAGGTCCTGGGTCCCAGCTCTTTCTGCTCCTCTGTGCTGCCTCCCAGAGGGAAATGTTGGTGAGGAGGCTTAGCCAGGCCATGCCCCCTCCTCTCCCTCAGCAGGCCTCTCTCTGGCTGCCCCTCCCAGCTGCACCCAGGTGTGGGAGTACGTGTGTCACCACACAGGCCCCTGCAGGTCCCCAGGTGAGGCCAGCCCTGAATGTCACCCTCCCAGCCCTGCCCTTGCACAGGCTCCAGCTCTCTGGCTCATACTTTTCCCCCTGTCCTTGCCCATCCTCATTTGCATCCATGGCCCCTCCCAAGGCTGTCCCAGGACCACTCCTCAGCACCCCTTCTGACCAAGCAGCCCTGGCCACTCTCCTAGGCCAAAATCGGACATAGCCTTGCAGTTATCAGCCCACTGCTTCTCCTGGCTTCCCAGCCCGTGCTGTAAAGAAAGGGTTCGTGTGGGGCAAGCCTGGCCAGTGTAGCTCAGTTGTTGAGTGTCGACCTATGAACCAGGAGGTCACAGTTCCTAATCAGGACATGCCTGGGTTGAGGGCTCGATCCTGTGTGGGGTGTGCAGGAGGCCGCCAATCAATGGTTCTCTCCTATCATTGATGTTTCTATCTCTCTCTCCCTGTCTGAAATCAATAAAAATATATATTTTAAAAAGGGGGGCAGGTGAGTGAGATGCTCTGAGCCCTGGCTGGTTCTGAACATTCTCCAGGGTGGTCCTGGGTGCTAGAAATAAAGCATAAATTCATGAACCCTTGACCTCTGTAGTGGATAAAACCATGAGCTTGGGCATCAAGCACTGGCCCTGCCGTTTACACATGCATGGGGGCAACTCCTTCACCTTTCTGAGCCTGTCTCCTCACGATGCAGCCGGGATGAAGTATTAGCACCCATTAGGTGCTCCATAAATGGCATTGTTTTAAAACAGCAGCAATGCCATAGTCAAGAAACAGAGGGCCAGTCCCAGTGATGGTTTGCCTATCATATGTTAAGCACTTTCCAGGCACCCTGTTATTTAATTTTACCCATGGGGTGGGTACAATTACTAACCCCATGTCCAAGTGAGAAAAAGAGGGTTTGGGAAAAAAAATACAAAAAAAAAAAGAAAAAGAAAAAGAAAAAAGGATTTGAGACCTGAGGTTGTGGACTGGGATGAAGTGGAAGCGTTTTTTGGTCTCTGTAGACTCGAGGGGATGGAGGAGGGCCCGATATATGGCCTTGACCTGGCATGTCCTTAGGATATGCGCTCTCAGAGTCCAGGAAGCTCACAGTGTCCAGTGGGCAGAATGCAGCGGTCGGCGTTAAGACCATGCGGAGGCGAAAGGGGCCAGAAGCCCACAGAGGCTCAGAGGCCGAGGTAGGGTGGGCTGGGGGGCGGGGGGCGCTGCGTGCGGAGTGGCGTGGTGACGTCATCAGCACGTGGCACGTGGTGCCCGGGAGCAGGGGCGCGGCGTCGTGCGGGGCCTCGGACTTCGGTGAAGGCGCCTTTTATTTGTATGAGCGCTTTACCTCGAAACCGGCTGGGAAACACCAAGACGCTTGACGCACAAGGTGAGGGAACAGCATGTGCGAAGGCCCAGGAGCAGGAGGGAGCGTCGGGAAGGGCCGCCTGCAGGCCTCTGGGTCCTCGTGGGAGGCGGGCCTTCTCCTGAGCGTGGCTGGGAGTCCTTGGGGGACTGGGTTGGCGATGCCTGACCCCGCCCCGCGTGTGTGTGTACAGGGTGGTAGGTTCATCTTGGGGCCAGTCCTTGTGGAGGGGAACCCAGGTGTCCCTCGGGGGTGTCTGGCAGGTGCCAGGACCAGGGTCGGTGGTAGAGTTGGAGCGCACTCCTCGAGCACCGTTGTCCCGTGTGAATTTGTCCCGCTGAAAACTCCATCCCTGCTCTGAGCGGTCTTCAGACACCCCCATACCCCCGAAAGAGGCCAAGCCGGTTATTATCTGAAGCTCGAGCCCTAGAGAGTCCGGATGGTGATGGTGGAGGCCAGGGAAGGGGATGCAAAACAAGCCTCCAGGGAGCACCGGCCACACCCACCCTGTGCCAGCCAGCCCGTCCGCCTCCTCGCAGGCCTTTTGCTTCCTCCCCCAAAGTGGAGGCCAGCTCTGCCCCTCACTGGAGCCCGCGGGCCATGCCTGGGGCTCTGTTCAGACCCCGGCTTGGGGTCTGGTCGTGCTTGTGGTTTCTGATGGCTGCCTGCCCCAGGGCTGGCCACTCCAGCCCTAGCCCACGCTCAGGCCCAACGTTCAGACAGGTCTCAGCATTCCTGTGGCTGGCCCTTCCTTGCTGTTGGCCTGATTGGCTGGAGCTGAGGGTCTGGCCAAGAATGAACACCCCCCACCCCCACCAGTACACACATAAGGCAAGAAGCCTAACGCCCTCTCACCAGTCCTCCCTGCTTTAGTCCATCTCTAGCTAGAAGTCAGGGTGTAGTCACAACACAGATCCCATCAGGCCACCCCCAGGCTCCTTACCACACCTCACATCCATACATTTTACCTTGGTCTACAGGACCCTGGCCCTGCCCATTGCCCACCACCCACCCAGTCCAACTCGCCGCCTGCCACTCACCTTCATTCAGTCCCCTCCAGCTTGGCCAGCCTTCTGGAATGCACTGAACTCATCCCAACTGATGGCCTTTGCACTTGCTGTTTTTCTGCCTGGAATGCCCGTCTCCCAGGCTGGCTCCGCCCTGTCATCCCATGTACAATGTCAGTGTCCCCTTAGGAACCTTCCTGACCTTTCTTTCTAAAATATGCCACCCCCCAGCACAACCCCCTCATCCAGCCACCTTGTTGAGTCTTCACTGGAGCAGTATCCCTGCTTGGAATGTTCCTGCTTCTTTAGTTTCATGTTCAGTTGCGGTATTTACTGTGTGGGGCCGTGAATGTGAACTCCGTAACAGGGACAGGACTCCCTCGACTTTGTCCCTTCAAGTGTCCTTGGGACCTAATGCCTGGAACACAGCAGGTGCCTAGTGGACGGGGGCTGTAGGGACCCAGCGATCATTTATTGAGCACCGTATCGTTTGGAGATCTATTGCCAGGTTGCGTGCTAAGTGCTTTATGTGCATCACCTCAGGAAGAGGCTCAGTGCTCCACTTCCTGGCTCTGGGACAACAACAGATCGACTCACAAGCTTAGGAGGATCAAGCAGGCTGAGGTGAGGCTGAGGAACATGCATTTCCCCAGCACTCCTCTCCCCCCCCCTCCCCCCCACTCTTTAAGAAACCAGTGGTCTATAGAGAGGGATGGCCCTGGTGCAGGTCTTGGCTATCAGGTTTGAGTTGTGTGACCTTGAGCAAAGTGACTGTACTTCTCTGTACCTCCATTTTCTCATCTCTGAAATGGGGATCAGAGTCCCTGGCTCAGGGTGGCTTTGATGTGGCTTGAAGCCTGTTCCTGTACCTGCGTGCAGTCCCCATTATGGTAAAGAGCTGCCCCTTTCCCATTCTGTATGCCTTGTGCTGCCCAGCTCACCCACTCTCATTGGGGAGGGTACCTCAGCAGCACCTGAGCCCCCAATGCAACCCCCCCCCCCCGCCCATGCACACACACACACACACACACAAACCCTCCTCTCACTTTTCATTCTTGTAAATTGACATCAGCATTGCTGAATCATAAAGCTGAGGTTTGAGAGAATCTACACTGAAGGGGAAGCCACATGGCACACACTGTGCCACCCCCCAGCCCTTTTCCTCTGCACCAGTGTCTACACAGGATCTCAGGCACACGGGGCCTGGAGTACAGCCCCTGGGGACTTTTAGGTCATTTTATGCCACTGTACTTATGTTGGAATAGTTTTTTTTTTTAATGACTTACAAAGAGAAGGGGCCGGCTCCGGGGAGTGTGGTCAGAGGGGGTTTTTTTCTTAGCTGTTTTGCTCCAGGCTTTATAGGGAGAGTGGGTTTGTGTGATGAAGACGTGGCTTTTAAACTTTTTTTAAAGTAGGAAAAAACCCTGGAAATAGTCAACTACCTTCGGATTCATCCCTCTTTAGATGAGTATCTGTTTCCTCATCTGTAAAATGGAGAGGTTAATAGTAAATCGTAAGGCTAGGGTGAAGGTTGAATGTCTTAATATAGGTAACTAGGGGGTTGGAATGGTGACTGCACAGTAACGCCATATGTAAATGTTAGCAGCTGCTGCTGTTATTATTATTGCGACCGTTAGGCCCTCGGGGGAGGCTGTGTTACCTAGTGGTACCCAGCTGCCGAGGCAATACAATCTAAGTTTGAACATCTGGCTCCATCACTTGCTGTGTGTCCGGTGCCTCTCTGAGCCTATAAAAAGGGGGGAGAGATTTCTAACTCGCAGGCCAGTTGTGAGGATGAGACAAGATAGCACAGGGCCCTACACACACTAAGTACTCACTAAAGTGTCTGCGGTGTGCCCAAGCACTGCCTTCTTGGATTTGTGTTTTTTTCAGGCCCTGCCCAAACTGGGTATGAGACAGGGAAAGTCAGAACAAAGACAGAACTTGATCCACACAGTAGAGAACAAAGGGCAAGGAGGTAGATAAAAGAAGAAAAAGCAGCACTTCCTTGGAGCCAGTGACCTCACAGCACCCCCTTTCCCTCCCATCCCACCTTATTAAAGGATGAAATTGCCAAAGCTCTCTGAGATCCTAAATCTCTCCGGGCCATCCTTAACCTTGAGATCTGGAGCCTATTTAATCCCAAGACAAGCCTGGGCAGCTCCAAATTTCAAGTTAATTTTATGCTGCACTTTCGAGCCTGAAAGGTATTATTAAATACTAGGACATGCCATCATAAGCATGTCCAAGGCTGCAGACGCCCATTCTAACTTCTAAAAATGAAGTGCGATGTCTGCTTACCCCTCTAACTGAACATGATTCAATTCACTGGGTGCAGCAGCACAGCCCTGAGTTGCCAGCATGGCTTATCTGTCAGGCCGGTCAGAGACATAAAGCCCGTATCATGGGGACTTTCAAACATCCTGGAGCAGCTCTTCCCTCCCCTGGCTCCTGAGAACATCACTTTCTCTGCGATGCCTAGACACCTGCTGCTGAGGGTTCCACCTCCTCCAACAAGCCCATGTTTGAGGCCCATGCTGAGGCCCCAAGAGGCCAAGGGAATTGCCGCTAGCAGGGCCCTCCAGCCACCACAGACCACAAAGCCTCGTCTGACTCCAAGTTATGCGTTCACCAAAAAGTACACCAGACAAAACAGGGCGGGAAGAAGGAAGTCGGGCCCAACCCTGTATCCTCTATCCCATCTAAAATGTTTCCCTTGATGCCGAATTTCAGAATGTACCAATCCTCCTTCCAAAAATCATCAAGCCCCCACTCCCCCATCCCTTCCTAGAAGTTATTGTGGTCACAGTGAAATTTTCTCTGTGTCATCCATTTCAACCAGAGTCTCTGTGGACAGCCAATAAAAACCCAAGTGTCTTCTTTGACACAGGAATGACCAAAGGCAAATTGACCCCCTGCACTGCTTTTCTCTTCTGTAAAGTGGGCCAAGAGCCCTGCTTCATAGGATTGTCTCAATAGGATTAAGTAAATGGAAGCAGGTAGAGCTCCGCATAGGACCTGGTACACATTAAGTGCTCAAACATGAGCTGCCATTTTAACCAGACATACAATACCAAAACTGGACCAGCGGTTCCTCTACCCCCAAGAGCTGTGGGGGGAACTGAGCAGAGTGCATAGCCACAGAATATGGACCACACACCACCTCCAGCCAAACAGGTCAGTCTTAGGATCCCTTTCCCCTGGACCTATTCGGAACCAAGGAAAACCTTTGACCAAAGCAAACGCTCTAGAAACCATTTTTCTTTAAAAAAAAAACTTTCATAATAAAGTTTATTACCTAAACTGGTTGTAAAAAATATAAAATAGGATTCTGCATAGCAGAAAAATAAAGCCAGAGACCCTCCCCCAACCCCTGGTTTGTGCAAAGATACTGGGTATATGTAAACATGAAGAGGTAGGAGATAAAGTTGAGGTCCTGGCCCCAGATAGTTAAATTAAGCTGCTATTACAACCAGGGGGACCCAGAGGGAGCACCAGGAGGGGGGCACACCCCCAAGAGTTGGGGAGGGGTCTGTGGCCTCATCTCCAGCCAAGAGGGGGAGGGACCTCGCCCCCCACACTGGCTCCCTCCAACCCAGGCGGGGAAGGGAACCCACATAGTTCCAGGGAAATAATAATTAATAATAAAAAATAATAAGGCGTCCGAGTTAATGCTTCCTGCGCAGCCGGTCAGATCTGGAAGGGGAAAGAGCTCAGGTAGTCTCGGAGAACAGGGTTGAGGGGGATGCGCCCCAGGTTCTCGCGGCCCACGGTGGCCACGATGCGCTGGCGACACAGCTCCTGCAGCGGCCGTACACGGCGCTGGCGCAGCGGGGCCCCCAGCATGCGGCGCGGCGCCGCCACGTAGTGCTCGAGCAGCTCGAAGAGGCAGTCGAAGCTTTCGCGGCTTCCGTCCAGGTGGAAGCGGCCAGCCTGAAAGTGCACGCGTATGCTCGTGGGGCCCGAGGACATCTTCACGCTGAGGGCGAAGAAGCAGTTCCGCTGGCGACTGTCACGCACCAAGAAGGTGCCGACCGGCTGCGCGAAGCC
>NW_006300047.1:1955025-1955733 GCF_000327345.1 Myotis davidii | reverse complement strand
GGGGGCACCAGGGCCACGGGCGCGGAGGAAGAGGAGGAAGGCTCGGGCCGCCGTCGGGGCTCTGCTGCCGTGGAGATTGCATTGTCGGCTGCCACCTGGTTGTGTGCTACCATCCTACACGAGGGGCCAGCCGGAGGGGTGGGCCATAGCGTCCGGGGGTGCGCTGATGGGGGAGACACAGGCAGTGAGCGGAGTCTGGGTGGGGATGGACAGGTAGGGGCCGCGAGGCAACGGTGGGGTGGGGGAGCGGCTTAAGGCTGAGCCGCTGACCCTAAAGGGCTGTGGGTACAGGACCTAGACCCCTCGGCCCCTTTGAGCCTCAGTGGGCTCATCTTGAAAATGGACTTCCAGGCGCGCGGAGCACTTCCAGGCAATGGGGGCTCGCTGGGAGCAGGGTCCAGCCTCCAGCAGGCGCTCAGAGTTTGGGTAAACGGAGGGGGGCGTGGAGAGAGGTGCCAGGGAGAAGCCTGTCCCATCTACGGCTCGCCGCCTGCTGGCCAGGCCAGGGATTGGCGCCTGGTCCGGGCGATTTGGGCAAAGGCAGGAGAAAAGCTGCGCTACGGGAACTCCACGAGCAGGGGGCTGCCAGGGTGGGGCCGGCAGAAGCGAGGGTCTGTGGCGGCCGCAACCCCACCACGCAGTCCTCGAGGCCAGCCTGACTCCAGGCCGTCTTTTCCTTTCCGTTCACTCCCTCTCCCTCCCGCTCCT
>NW_006300047.1:1952091-1954956 GCF_000327345.1 Myotis davidii | reverse complement strand
GGCCGGGAGCCCTGCAGCTGCCACGGCCGCAGCTCGCTCTGCTCCGCGCCCGCCCCTGCACCAGTCTTTTAAACCGGATTGGGGCGGGGCCCCGCGATAGGACGCTCCGCCCCAAGGCTCCACCCCCCTGCAGGCCCAGCTCTTCCGCGCCACTTTCGGTTTCTTTTTCTTTGGTGGAGGCCTTCCCAGCTCGACCTTTTGCACACCCGGGAGACACCCCCCTGCAAGGACCTCTGCCCTGACTTAGCCTCGCACCTGTCCTAGGAACCTCCCATCAAGGACCCTGGCCTCGTCCCTGAACCCCCTGGTCACTTCTCGGACGCCCCCTTCGGAACTAGTGCCCCTGTTTTGCCCCCCTGCCTTCAGCGCAGATTTCTGCAGCCTAGGTCTTTAGGATATTCTGGACTAGCCCTGACGCGCCCTCTCCTCGTCAGGTGGCTCAGTACCCATCGCGGCAGGTCTCTGTCTTCTCTGCTCGAGCCAGACCTCCCCGCCCTACCTGGAAGTCCGGCCTCGGACCTCTCGGGACTACTCCAGCCGTGCCCTTCCCCTGTAGCCGGGAGCCTCGGGCAGCCTCCCCCGCACTCCCCGCCTGCAGCTGGTCTTGGCTCGGGCTTCCCAGGAAGTGGCGGCCTGACCACAGGCTTCGGAGGAACCCTTTGGTAGCGCAGGAGGGACAGCTCCAATGCCGGTTGAGTTCCTCAGAAACCGGGCGGGGCTGGCAAGGTCCCCCGAGGCATTGGCTCGTCCTCCTACGCTGGAGAAACTGAGGCCGGGGAGGGGCTCTGTTTTGCAGTGTCTGTCAGATGGAAAGCTCCGGAGGAGGCACGTCCTCCTCACTTTTGTTTTGGGGAGAGAGCAGCTGGGCACCTCCAAAAGCACTTTGGAGCCCAACGAAAAGATGGTTTGTGTGGTGATTCTTAAAACCGACTGTTTTATCCTGGCAGCCTTTCTCCCCCCCCACCCCGCCCCCCTTCCCATTATTCGTCAAGCATCTGCCTCCGCCAGCACTCACACCTTAGGCGTGGGATGTGGGGGCATGGCGGGTTAGGCTGTAATTTGTTCATTTATGTGTGATCCAGCGATCCTGTCTGGTAGAAAGGCAAGGAGTAGGTGCCTGACTGGATCATGTATTTTTGAAGGGAAGGAGGAACAAATGAGGGTTGGGTCTGGTGGGTGAGTAGACTCAGAGTCTGCGGGGGTTACACAGAAGACAGGACTGGCTGAGGGCATGGTGGCTGGCCTCACACTGGCATACACTGCCCTCTACAGGCAGCTCTCAAGTGGCCGACTAGCGAGCTCTTTTCCTTGAAGCCCTGGTGCAGGGTTTTCCTGCCTGCCTTTTGCCCCCGGGCAGAACCCAGGCCCTGAACACAGAAGGTAGCCCCCAGACCAGCCTTGCTTAGGACCCCAAGAGCTCCCTGAGTAGTATGTGACAGCAGCTAGTTTTGGTTGTTGGTGGGGTGGTCCTGGGACATGTGCACGCACATGCATGTGCTCGTGTGCAGCGGGTGACAAGATGCAGAGCCATGCATGTGCCAGCGGTCAGGTGCTGTGGCTATTCCAGAGCTGGACTGTGGATCCAAACTACCTGGGTTCCAATTTCACCTCTTGGACTTTCTAGCCTTGTGCCTTTAAGCCTGTAATTAACCCCTCTGCCTTGGTTTCTTCACCTGTGAAACAGATGGTAGTAGTACCTCCCTCATAGCAGTGGGGATAAATGAGTGATCATGGGTGGGTCAAGTGCTTAGAATAGTCCCTGGCATATAATAAGCATTCAGTAGGTGTTTGCTGTTGTTGTTCACCCAGGGGTGCCAGTGGGTGTGGCAGCATGTTGAAGCCCGCAGACACGTGGCTTCCTTATGCCCATCTTAAAGCCCTAGGCTAGGGAGCACAGGTTAGAGGAGGCACAAACAGAGTAGGAGGAGAGTTTCACCAGGGCAAACCAGGCCCCTGGATGCTGGCCATGGGGAGGAGTAGCACCTCCTTCTCTTCTCATTTGAGCTGGGGGAAGGAGGTCCAGGCCCAAAGAAAGCAGCCAGGCTGTTCTGGCTCCTGCATGACTTTTCTTCCTGCCAACATGTCTCCGTGGGCAGAGGGAAATCTATAAATAGCTGATGGCCCATATGCCCCCAACTCCCACTGACAGTCTCTTAGGAGAGCCACCCCTTTTCCCTGGGGACTGGTTCCTCCTTCTCTTACTCCCCCCTCCCCATCTTGCTGATATCAGACACAATTCAAATGTTGGACATTGATCTTTTTTAAATCTAATTATCATTTTCTAATATTCTAGAGTCCAAGGTTAGTTGATATTTGCCTGATTTGTTCAAGTATTTACATAAGCCAACATGAATGTGAAAACAATTTATCAAAAGATATTAATAGTAAGCAACATGAGCTAAAACTAATGGTAGTCAACGAGAATATGCCAGAGGAGACTGGAAATGTTTAGGAATCAAACAGGCCTGACATAGGGGATAAGTGGCGACAGCAAAGGAAGGGGCAAGTGCAAAGGAGTGTAGTTTAGAAAGCAGAATGTGGCACTCCAGGTGTTTCCCTGGGGAATGTTAGGCAACCCGGTCAAACGGGCCGGATTCGGCCCGTGGGCTGTAGTTTGCCTACGGCTGCTCCAACCCATTCCTGCAGAGGCCCCTCCTTCATTTCATTTACTTAAACCTGTGATGTGTTGGCCAAAGCTGACTGTGTGTAAATGCCTTAGCCCTTAGACCAGTGATGGCGAACCTTTTGAACTCGGCGTGTCAGCATTTTGAAAAACCCTAACTTAACTCTGGTGCCGTGTCACATATAGAAATTTTTTGATATTTGCAACCATAGTAAAACAAAGACTTATATTTTTGATATTTA
>NW_006300047.1:1925220-1951700 GCF_000327345.1 Myotis davidii | reverse complement strand
AGATGTAACAAGACAACAGGACACAGAACCTAGCCAGAGAACATGGCAAAAGATCCTGGACAGAACCTGGCTACAGAACTTGGCTGGAGAACCTAGACAGAACATGGCAGGGGAACCTGGATAGAACCTGGTGACCGAACCTGGACAGAACCTGGCGATCGAACCTGGCTGGAGAACCTAGTGAGAGAACATGGCTACAGAACCTGGCTGGAGAACCTAGACAGAACTTGGCTGGAGATCCTACTCAGAACCTGGCTGGAGATCCTGGCTAGAGGAACCTAGCTATGATGATCACCTGAACACTGCCTCCATGTCATTCCTTCTTCACTGACTCCGTCCACACCTTTGGGGACCCCTGGACCTGCTGGAGTTGGACCCCAACAATTTTATATATTTAAATGCCATTTAACAAAGAAAAATCAGCCAAAAAAATGAGTTCACGTGTCACCTCTGACACGCATGTCATAGGTTCACCATCACTGCCTTAGACTATTGAATTGGTGTACACAATCCAACCTGTCTATTTTACAGATAGAAAAACTGAGGCTAAGAGGGGGAGTCACTTGTCCAGGGGCATACAGCTTAGATGGGGCAGAGCCAAGATTCATACACAGGGTATTGGACCACTTCCTCTTCTGGAAAAAAAAGTAGATGCCAAAGAAATCAGAGATTCATTTGGATCCTGAGCCTGCCTAGGGAGGAGTGGGCACAGGTCTGCCAGCTTTCCTCTCATTTATAAGCTGTTGGCATCCAAGCCTCTGTCTTGCCCTTTGTGGCTTTGGGCACCTTTGAGTCCTGCAGAACGGAGGTATCCCTTCCTCTAACCTGTCCAGACCCAGGTTGTGCAAGCATGGTGAGTCAGGCCCCTGTTGGTAAACCCACGTGGGTTCTCTTCATTGCCAACATTGACGGTTACTATAGCTTTGTTTTCATTTTCTAAAGTTCTGATTTCAAAACGAAACCAAACCTAGATGCCAAAAAGGAAAAAGAAATACGCTGGTTGACAAACGTCTGCCTCCTGGGTCATTCTTTCTGGAGGCCTGGTGCTGGGCTCACAGGAAGTTAGGTCGCCTGGGAGCCTTGAGGAGCTCAGAATCTACAGCAAGCCTGGGCTGCATGTGGACTCCAGGCCTACTGCTCCCCAGATGGGGGATCCCCAGAGGGCATGCAACTGCCCTCTCTAGACCTCATTTGACCCATCTGCAAAGTGGGCTCTGGAACTTTAGGCCTCATAGAGCACCAGTGCATGGAAAGCCTGAAGCAAATGCCAAGCACAGAGAACATGCTCAGCACAAGTGACTTCTTATAACAGGGCCAGCCGTGTCCACAACTTGCTGGGCCACAGCCAGACATGTGGGATGGTTCTCCTCCCCCACTTGGCCGGCCCCGGAAACCCAGGAATAAGGGACCCGGCCCTTGGAGCTCAGTTTTGCAGTTTTTCTTTCCAGCGTTGACAAAGTCCTGCTGGGAAAAGCAGTCCCTGGTTAGGATGTGTCATCCTGAAAGTGCTCTCTGCCCCAGTGCTCCCCAGCCCTCCTTCTCTTCTGATACGTGGGGCAGACAAGGTTCCGTGCCTCTGAGGAGCCCTGAACTGTGGGGTTTAGAGCATGGATTCTGTTATCAGCTGGCCTGGGTTTAAATCTGTCACTTAGCCCTAGCTGGTTTGGCTCAGTGGATAGAGCATTAGCCTGAGGACTGAAGGGTCTCAGGTTCAGTTCCTGGCCAAGAGCACGTACCTTGGTTGCAGACCGGAACCCTAGCCCTGGTTGGGGCACATAGAGGAGGCAATCAGTTGATGTGATGTTTCTCTCTGTCTCTCCTCTTCCCTTTTACTCTCTCTAAAAAAAAAAAAAATCAATGGAACCCTAGTCAGTTTGGCTCAGTGGATAGAGCATCGGCCTGCGGACTAAAGGGTCCCAGGTTCGATTCCGGCCAAGGGCATATGCCCAGGTTGTGGGCTCGATGGAGGCAGCCAATCAGTGATTCTCTCTCATCATTGATGTTTCTCTCTCTCCCTCTCCCTTCCTCTCTAAAATCAATAAAGATATATATTTTTAAAAAATCCTTGGGTAAGGATTAATAACAACAACAACAAATCTGTCACTTAATGAGCATGTGGCCTGGGGGAGGCTTTAGATCAAGGGTCCTCAAACTTTTTTAAACAGGGGGCCAGTTCACTATCCCTCAGACTGTTGGAGGGCCGGACTATAGTTTTAAAAAAACTATGAACAAATTCCTATGCACACTGCACATATCTTATTTTGAAGTAAAAAAACAAATGTTTTTGGCGGGCCGCATGTGGCCCGCAGGCCGTAGTTTGAGGACCCCTGCTTTAGATTCTCTGTGCCTCCGTTTCCTTATCTTCAAGATAAGGATAATAAGGTATCTGCGTCACTTCTTTGGTGTTTATTGAGTGCCTGCTGTCTGCCAGGCACTGGGAACTCAGGTCTTCCGGCAGAAGTAGGGGAGACAGTGAGTTCACAGGGTTTTTTCAGATCAAAGTGCTCTGGGGGAAATAAACAGGGAGAAGGGAGCCACAGGTGTTTATGGGGTGGAGGAGGAGTGAGCTAAAGCAGTGCGGGAAGCCTGTTGGAGGTGGTGACATGGGAGTGGAGGTCTTTCTAAAAGTGGGTAATGAGAAGTCCAAGTAGAAAGAAGAGCCAGTGCTGAGGCCCTGAGGTGGAGGGAGGAGCATGCTGAAGGGTCAGGGGTGAGTGCAAGGTGAGGCCTAAGGCTTGGCCAGCCGAGGGGGCAGGGTCTTGCTAAGAGGAGAGAGGGGTTTGGATTTCACCCTGACTGCAGGAAACAACCCTAAAAGCCCAGGAGACACTGCAGGATTGAGTGTAGAAAGAGAGAAAGAGCCCTCTGGCTGCTGACCTTTTAGACAACGAGAACTTTAGCCATGATGACCTTCAATATTGACCTTGGGACATACCTTATGACTGTCCCTGACCATCCCCTACCCAGGCCTGGAATGTCACTCTAACCCCTGAAATGGGTGTAAAACCCCCTACGGGAGAGCTGGGGCACTCATGCTTTGTAGGTGAGAGCACTGCTCTGGGAGTCCAAGGCCTGAGTTCTGGGGTCAGTCGTTATTCCCCAGGAGACCTTGGGAAGGGAATCACCATTTGCTGGCGACAACTTTTTGGTATGTTGTCTTATTTCCTTTACCTCATGGTTCTGGAAATTATGTGGCACCATTTACCAGATGAGAAGCACGCCCCAGGGAGCTGATGGAACATGGTGGCTGTGTTTCGGGGAGCCCTGCTTCCGTGTGTGTAGTAGACCATAGCCCCTCCCAGCAGCAGGAAGATCATGTGCTACAGCGGGGGAAGGGCTGTGCAGCTGGGGACACGTGAGTCCAAGGGGAAGGTTCTCCTCTCGGACAGAGGAAGCCGAAGGGCCAGGGAGTGATGACATGAGCTGGTGGCTGAACTCCAGCGTGATGACAAGACTGGCTCCTTGGCAATCCTGGGAGACTTGATGAGAACCGTGCGGCAGGCCTATTCATTCCCATGTGACAGGTGAAGAAAAGGGAGCTTGATCGGAGATCATGTGAGGTAGCTGGTACTAACCAGCTTTCAGAAAGCAGTCACTATTCTTGTGTTAATAACTCCAGAATAGGAGGGGCGGGGAAGAGGATTCCTGAGAGCACTGGTTGTGGAGTCCAGACCCCTGGTTCCGGCCCCTGCTCCCCACCCCCACCCCATCAGCCTGTGCCTTCAGGCACATTGACTTAAGCCAGTGGCTCAAAGAACTGTCACAAAGCCCAAGCTGGCAGGCCCAGTGCCTTTTCATCAGCAAATCCCTCAGGACCTTGCTTGAGCCTATTTATTCTATTTTTACATACTATTCTAATAAGCTGCTCTGGTTCCCACCCTACCCTATCCCAGAAGTGGCAAGTTAGGTGTCAGCAGCTGACAGCAAGGAGCAGTTACCTTTGGCAGTTGACATAAAGGGGAAAAAGAATTTGCACAAGCTATGAGATGAGACACAAGAAGCGACACAGCAGGCCGGGGGTGCTGAGAGTCGGGGTTGGGGGGCGGGGACAGGAATGCTCCTCAGCTCAGGGGCCCCTCACTGTGAGAAAGCTGTTGAGAGTGGCAGGTACTATGGTGAGAGGTTGAATTCAGCCTGGTTCACTGTGAGGGGCCATCTCGTTTCAGGGCACAATGACCAGCAGCAGACTTGACAATGGCCCATGACGTGGCGAAGCCCAGTGTCTGCTGGTGCAAGAGGGGGCCCCTGGCCAAGCCGGCAGGGCCCTGAGCAGGATCCGGAGGTTAGTGATCCTTGACCTGAATTTTAAAGAACAAGTGGGACTTAGCCCAGGCAAGAGAAGGGAGAGCACTCCGGGCAGAGCATGACGCAGGCACAGGCCTGGAGACAGAAAACGGAGGACCTGAGTGGCAAGCGGCAGGAGATGAGCTGAAGGTAAGCAGGAGAGATACTCAGTGCCACCATACTGGTTTATAGGCAGAGGCTTGACTCGGGAAAGGCAATGGTTGGCCCTGGGGCATGAGTCCTGGGATAAATCCTACTTGGTCATGGTGTATGATCTTTCTGATGTACTGCTGGATCCGATTTGCTAAGATTTTGTTGAGAATTTTGGCATCTATGTTCATGAGGGATATTGGCCTGTAATTCTCTTTCATTGTGTTGCTTGACCTGAATTTTAAAGAACAAGTGGGACTTAGCCCAGGCAAGAGAAGGGAGAGCACTCCGGGCAGAGCATGACGCAGGCACAGGCCTGGAGACAGAAAACGGAGGACCTGAGTGGCAAGCGGCAGGAGATGAGCTGAAGGTAAGCAGGAGAGATACTCAGTGCCACCATACTGGTTTATAGGCAGAGGCTTGACTCGGGAAAGGCAATGGCTGGCCCTGGGGCATGAGTCCCTCTGGGGAGAGCCTTGCCAAGACCTTCAAGCCCAGAAAGTGACCGATGCCATTGGCTTGAGAGAAGATAGCACTTTACAGTCAGAGTTTATTCAACATTCTTGTATTACCTCTTTTCAGTGTCAACAAAGCTTTGCTGAACACCTACTAGATCAGTAGCTCTCAACCTTCCTAATGCCGCTACCCTTTTAATACAGTTCCTCATGTTGTGGCGACCCCCAACCATAAAATTGTTTTCGTGGCTACTTCATAACTGTAATTTTGCTACTGTTATGAATCGTAATGTAAATATCTGATATGCAGGATGTATTTTTATCGTTACAAATTGAACATAATTAAAGCATAGTGATTAATCACAAAACAACATGTAATTATATGTGTGTTTTCCGATGGTCTTAGGCAACCCCTGTGAAAGGGTTGTTCGACCCCCAAAGGGGTCGTGACCCACAGGTTAAGAACCGCTGTACTAGATGCTTCATTGATGCTCTGCTCCCCCCCACCTCCAAATTTATTTTTTTAATTCCTTGTGTAAAATAATGAAAGCATTTCCCTTCCCCAGATGTAACCCCAGACACCAGCTTGGTCTGTGTCCTTCCAGATCTTTTTCTATGCATTCGCATACCTGCATTTCCCCCCATAAGAATACAGTGTTGCTTTGTATATAATTTTTCCTCTGTAAATGTTATATCTTTCTCCATCTGCCCTTTTTACCCAATAACATATCCTGGCAACCTGGGTAGACTACATATAGATCAACTTCATTCTTTTTTTAAAAAACTGCATGATATTTTTATTTATTTTTATTTTTTTATGTAATACTCTTTGTAATAATTTAAGCAATAAAAAAAAGTTATCAATAGCATACTGCTGGGGTCCAACCCCAGCAGGTCCAGGGGTCCCCAAAGGTGTGGACAGAGTCGGCTAAGAAGGAATGACACAGAGAGAGTGTTCAGTTGATCAGCAGCCTAGCCAGGATCTCTAGCCAAGTTCTGGTCAGGATCTCCAGCGAAGTTCTGGTTAGGATCTCCAGCCAGGTTCTGTAGCCATGTTCCCTCGCTTGGTTCTCCAGCCAGGTTCTGTCCAGGTTCTCCAGTCAGGTTCATTCACCAAGTTCTAGTCAGGTTCTCTTGCCATGTTCTATCCAGGTTCTGTCTCTAGGTTCTGTCTGCATGATATTTTTAAAAAGGCATCCTCAATGTCCATGCAGCCATCCCCTGTGGATGGGCACATAAATTGTTTCTAGTTTTTTGCTCTTACAAACAGTGTGGCCCTGCACCTCCCCAGACAAGGTCTTGGCACACATGTGAGAAACACTGTGTATACTTTAAACACCAGTAGACACAGTCAGTTGCCCACCAATATGCCTGTGCTGTCACCCTCTCCACAGTGGCACTTGGCCACGTCCACTTCCCTGTGCCTGCACGAGTACTTGTTATTATCAAGCCTTTTCCATTTTTGTCCACTCAACAGGTACATAAGTGGCATCTCATCGTTGCTTTAATGTCCACTCTTTCATTTATTCAACAAATATTTACTGAACTCCTAATATGTGCAGGACTGTGCTAAGTACTAGGGATGCAGCAATCAAGAATAGCCTGACACCTTGGACCTCTTCACAAAGCATGAGGTGCAGATTCCAGCTCAGAGAGGTTAGGAGACAGGCCTGGGATCAGCCAGAGAGGGAATGAGGGAGCAGGGAGTTGACTCTAGGTCTGGGTGGCTACAGAGTTTAAGGTATTTTTCCTCCTGAATTGTACCTCAAATGGGCACCTCAACCCAGGCTCTGCAGCCTCTTCCCTGACTGCCCCTCCTCCCCCTCCCCCAGGACTGCTGGGACCCCCAGTGACATCTAGGGCCTGCAGGCGTGACAGTGCCCAGGCAGCTGAGCGGACAATCCTACCACAGGCAGGGCTGTGTCTGTTTCCCAGACTTCACCTCACGCTAGTATCCCCCGAAATTAACCATTTGAAAGGCAGCTAGGTCACTTTCAGAATCTGTATAGCCTCAGTGGCTGAGTTGGGTGTCTGTTTCCTGAATTTGGGTTTCTAGCAGGCCTGCCCCCAAACTATTGTCACCCCACCCCAAACCAAGTAAGTGAAAGAATGAATCTGTGGTTTGACGTTTTTCCTCTTGTCATCATGTGTCTGACTGTAAGAGGGTGTGTGTGTGTCTGCAAGTGCTTGCTTGAGTGTTTCAGTGAGTGGGGAGGGATGTGAGAGCCAGCCTGTCGATATGGGCATGGGGGGCCTGTACTTGGGAACCCTCATGTGAACCTAGGCCACTGTGTCCAAGTGGGTTTGAACGGCAATTTCTTGGTATAAGTAACTGGATATCTGTGTTTGTGCCACCATTTATTCTGCTTGTTGATTTTAGGGAAATGTGGGGTTAAAGATGGGTTTGTAAACCACACATGTGACCCAGTCTGTCTGCGTCCCAGTCCACTTCCTCTTATTATAAAGATCATTTCTCTATAATAGAAGCTCTTCTGCCTTCAGTGATCTTATTATAAAAGGACACTGTTCAGGGAATAGGGAGGTCCTTTGGTGAGTGGAGCTCAAATTCCCTGACCTTATCCTCTGACCTCTATCTCTATCTCCTCCCTTAAACATGCTCTCCAGAAGGACTTCCCAAATTCCTTTCACTGTGATGTGAAAGACAATCATGGGATTATGTGGCTTTACATTTTTAAATAGGAACCAGGAGGTTTGGGGCAAAGGATGAATCTCTGATCTTAGACATGCCTTCTTGGAGACCTTGATCAAATCATTTCACCTGAATCTCACCTCATTCATCTGCAAAATGGAACAGTAATGCCTCCTGCTGAGGGCGTGTGGATTAGGTGGAAATATTTTATGTCAAAGCATCTGGCATGGCTCAGTGGTTAAGCGTCCTCCTATGAACCAGGAGGTCACTTTCAATTCCCAGTCAGGGCACATACCTGGGTTGCAACTCAGTCCCTAGTGTGGGGCATGCAAGGAGGCAGCTGATCAATGATTCTCTCTCATTGATATTTCTCTCTCTCTGTCTCTCTCTCTCTCTCTCTCCTTTCTGAAATCAATTTAAAAAATGTATTTTTAAAAAACAGCATCTGGTACTTAGTAGGTGCTCAGTAAATGGTCACTTCTCCAGCCTGTTTTGGCCCTACCCCACACTTGCAGAGGAAACATGGTATCAACCTGGAACATTTCCCTGCTGTGAGGGGTCAAGGGACGCACTGAGTGCGGACTGTATCCCAGACCCTCTGCGAACCCCAGTGACCCCAATAAGGGCGACACTAGTGTCCCATTTTATAGAGGAGGAGACTGGGGCACAGAGAGAGGAAATGCCTTGCTAAGGTCACACAGCTGAGCTCTGAAAGAGGACCTTCCACTGTATGTCACTGCCTGCCCTGCAAAACTCACTTTCTTTTTTTATTGAGCTATAATTGACATATTATTACTTATAATGAAATATTATATATGTTATGAAATCACCACCACAATAAGGCCCCCTTTTCAGTCCCTCTCCCTCTACTGCAGACACCCCCCTCATTTCCACACCTGTCCCATCTTCCACCTCCACATGTTGCACCTCGTTCCTTCTGCCCAGATGAAACACAGAAGGGAATAAGCAACCGTGTGCCGGCGCTGGCCTAGGTGCTTTTACACGCCTTGGGTTGCTGATGGCCTGAGGTTGGAGCCATTACCTGCTAGACAGATGAGACAAGCAAATCTCAGAGCCAATGTGACCAGTCCGAGGTCCCCCAGGTAGAACTGTGGGAGCCAGTGTACACTGGGGCCTGACCCTAAAATCAAGGCTTGTGAGTTTTGAAGATAATTTACATGGGACTCTGACCATTCCTTAGTCCTTTTATCTGGTAACTAGCATTTCTTTTTAAAAAATATATATTTTATTGAATTTTTACAGAGAGGAAGGGAGAAGGATAGAGTTAGAAACATCCATGAGAGAGAAACATCCATCAGCTGCCTCCTGCACACCCCCTACTGGGCATGTGCCCACAACCAAGGTACATGCCCTTGACCAGAATCGAACCTGGGACTCTTCAGTCCACAGGCTGACGCTCTAGCCACTGAGCCAAACTGGTCAGGGCTAGCATTTCTTTTAAAAATGTTGTCTGGCACTTTTATATGCCCTATTAATAATAGCAAAGCGCCATTGAGTAACTACTGTGTGCTGAGCCTAGAGACCACTCACACACATGATCTCATTGAACCCTCCAGCCACCCAGCAAGAGACCCAATTTATAGACGAGAAGCTTTCTCTTGGCAATTGATCTAATCATCTAATGACACAGCATCTTATCTCCTAATTCATTTGGAAGCTATGTGCCTGTAGGGCTCTCTCCACCTTTGTTTTCCCCCCTAGCACTTAGCCCAATGCCTATATAAGTAGGTGCCCAGTAAATGTTTGCTGGACTTGACCAGTGGTTCAGTGGTTAGACCATTGGCCCAATCACCAAACAGTTTCCTGTTTGATTCCCAGCCAAAGGCACATACCTGGGTTGCAGTTCGATTCCCAGCCCCTGTCCGAGCGAGTTTGAGAGGCAAGCAATCAATGTGTCTTTCTTACATTCATTCTCTCTCTCTCTCTTTCTCTCTCTCATCTTTCCCCCTCCCTCTCTCCCTTACACTCTAAAAAAATCAACGGGAAAAAATATACTCAGGTGAGGATTCACAACAAGAAATGTTTGCTGGACGAGGAACTCACTCCCTCATCCCATCTGTATTGGAGCGTTCCAGTGCCGCCCTACAGTTCCTCTCTCCTGGCCCCACCCTACCAACGGCTCTTCCTCTTGTCCCTTCTGTCCTCTATAATCCAGCCTCCACACAGCAGCCACCACCATCGTTAAATACTGTACCTATCAGGCCTTGTCCAAGTTTTCCAGCCTGCAAACCCCTGCAAAGCCTGGTCCCTCCTGGCCTCCCATCTCCTTTCCCGCCACCTGTACCCCGGTACCAGCTACCCCAGGCCTTGGAAGACCCCAGGCTTTTTACACGTGCTCCTTCCTTGGCCTGGAGCCCCACCAGAGCTGCTCTGCTTGATGTTGCCTTGCTCCCTTGATACAGCTTATTGTGGCTGGCAATGTATGTTCTTTCTCTGGACAGAGAAAGGGCTAGTGTGTCCTCACCCAGGCCCTGAACACACTTGGTCCCTTATTAAAAGTTGGTTGAAACAAGTGAGGCACACAGCAGGGAAATATGAGCTAGGGTAAACCAGGATTCAAACTGGATAAAATGCACATTTCTAACCCCTCTTCCCACCTGTCCCCTATGCTCCCGGGCTGCCTACTGCATGCGGATCACATGAACAGTGTGTGGGCCCAAGGGCATCCCATGTGTGTGCACACACTTGTGTGCATGAATGTGGGAGCATGTAGGGCTAAAGAAGGCTCTGCACAAACAGGGTGTTGTCTACTTCAAAGGCTTCTTGGTGTCTCCACCCCCCATTCATTTCTGCCCCTGTGCTGGCATGGCTCCTTCCACTTTCATGAGGTCTCATTACAAGGCATGTCCCTGCTCCCTCGGCAACCTCTTTTCTGCTTTGTGCTACCAAACCCGGCCCCAAAACACATGACACCTTTAGTGAAATAAAAATGCCAACACAAGGAAAGTCATCCCGTGTACAAGCTTTAATCATTGTTGCGTAGAAATCACTTGTAGTAACACGTTCCTGCAAAAAGTTCGACTTCCCTCTAGCATTCCACGCACGATGGTGTTTCTCATTTGGGTGAAACCGACACAGGAACAAGCCATGGAGTGCGATCTCAGTTTATTTCCGCCCTAAGTGATAGGAACAAACAGGAAAGGGACCCTTTAATAGTTGTGCTTCGTGAAGTCACTAACCCTCTCCTTCGAGTCTTGGACTTCTCATTTGTAATCAAATATGGGCATGGATAGAGCATAGACTGTGGTCAAGTTCCTTTTGACCCATGTGAATCCATCCATTCCATCCACTTAAAAAGACGGCGTGAAAAATAAAAAGACTGGGTGACTCATGACTCATCCATGAATCACCCAGTCTTTTCATCCAACATTCATTTAATTCTTTCAACTATATCCAGGCTACCCATCTATTGAAACTTCATCCATTTGTTCATTAAATTCATCCATCCAGTTAACCATCCATCAGTTCACCTGCCCATTTATTTATCCACAGTGATCTAATCATTCACACACCTAGTCAATTAATCAGTTCACCATCCATATCCTTCCAACCATATCCAAACTTTCCACTCATTCAACTCCATTCTTCTATCCATCCACCAATCCACTTAACCAGTTAACCCTCCTATCACTCATCTCTCTACCTAACCACACTTCTAATGAACTTATCCACCCAGCTCCCATCCCCCATCCATCCTACCATTTAGTTAACCTGCCACCTATCTGTTTTTCTAATCAACCCATCCAACTTATTGGAAGAACTAGTCCAGAAATGTACCATATACACAACTGCCATAGTTTCTTCTCCCTCTTGGCTTGGAGGTTGCAGCCTTCACCTCACTGCCCCCCAACGTCCAGCTGGGCAGCCCCTCTCACCCTTCCCCACCTGCGTGCACAGTACCTGAGCTTCGCCTCTTTGTTTTGTGCGCCTGCTGTCTCCTGTTGACCACCTTCCTCTTTTTCACTTGTCCTCCCAAGTTCTTTCTGTTCTTGGTGTTGCTGCAGGAGTGGGTGGGGGGCCTCATGGGGCAGTGGCGGGAGTGCATGGTGTGTTTGGGATGCCTTGGTGGCGGGCTGGGGCTTGGACTCTGGTTTTGGTGCCCGGGTGGGCTGCGGTGGCCGGTTGGGCTTTTGCTGGAGACCCGGCCTCGGCTGCAACTCTGGCTCCGGCTGCAGCCATGGCTGCAGTTCTGGCAGTGGTGGCTGCAATTGCACTGGTTGCAGGTGTGGCTTTGGGGCCGAGAGTTGCTATGGGGCTGGGTGTGGGTGATGGGAGGGTTCTGTGTCTTGGTGTCCATAGGAGGCCACTTGTGGGGGGGGCAGAGGCTGCCTCCTCCTCCTCCTCTTCTTCCAGCACACGCAGCTTTGCAGAGTCCCTAGCACCCTCCGGTTATATAGTTGGGCCCAATTGTGATGGCACAGACCATGGGGGTGTAACAGATGTGGCCTGGTTGGGACAAAGCCCCCTAACCCTTACACTAACCCCTAGGGCGGGGCCAGTTTCAAGGGCCCTCTGGAGTAATCCCATCTGTTGGTTAAGAGTAGGGACCCTTGGGTCAGATTGAGCTGGATCCCCATCCCAGATCTACATTTTCCTTTCCTTATGGGTCACTCACCTGGGCTTTCATCCCTCCAAGTCCCAGTTCCCTGTCTTTGTAGAATGGGGACAATAAGAATGCCCATCTCTTAGGGATGCCAGACAAATTAAATGAGAGAATCTGTGTCCAGCAATTGGCTCAGGGACAGCCCACAGAGTTCAATAAACATTGCTAACATTCCAGCTCTTTTCTTACTCCTCCTAGCCGCTTAGAGGCCAGGGCACAGTCCTGACCTCAGTGGTTGATAAGATAGATACCTAGAGCAAGGATAGATGGGTGGGTAGGTGGATGGTGAATGGATTGGATGGCTTATGGGATGGATGAATGATAAGAGTAATGGGAGTGGTCCTGGGGGCTGCCTGGCAAGCCCACCTCCCAGGCAAGATTTAAATTCTGGAGATTTAGTGCAAGGTTCAATCCCAGTGTGTGCTGATAGCTATCTAGGGTAGGTCACTTCGGTTTGTGAGACTTCCTTATCTGACAGAGGGATGTCATTCCTTCCTTCCTGGTATTCTTGTGAACCTGAAGTGCCTGTCAAGCCACAGGAGGCACTTTGGAACCCTCTTCCTCCTTCAGATTCCTGCCTCCTGACCCCCCTCTCCCACCCCCTCAGGAAGCCTCACCTACAGTAGGAATCAGGCCCGCCCCACTCGGATCTCCAGGCACCTATGGAAGAAAGCTCAATCGGTTTGCACACGAGACCCTGTGAGCACATAGCAGCCCAACCCTTCCCACGCCTTGGCCAACACCCTTGGGCTTAGCTCTTGGCCACTCTCAGCCTGCACTTGCCCCTTCTTCCCCATGAAACTCCTTCAGTCTCCATCTCCCCTCCCCTGGCAGGCCCCCCAGCCCACATCTACTTCTCCTTCTCTGTCCTCATGCACACTTTGACTCTTGTTATGAGACTTTACTATCATCTGCTTTTATTACAGTTTATTTCTTAATAAGTTTGTCACATCATTCAAGTGACAACTGCCCTCATTAATGGGCACTTTCTATGTAGCTGTGCTTGGGGCAACCCCTCCCCCCTTCTAGGCAGCTTTGTCCTTGAGTCTCACAGGGAGCCTTTGTAGTGGGTTGAATGGTAGCCCCCAAAAGATATGTCCAGGTCCTAACCCCAGAACCGGTCAATATGACTATTTTGAAAAAGCATTTTTGTAGATATAAGAAGAGTGTATCTTGGTTATTAAGTGGGCCCTAATCCAATCACAGATGTTCTTTTTTTGTTAATCCTCACCTGAGGATATTTCCTCTTCCCCTCCCCCCGCCATTGATTTTTAGAGAGAGTGGAAGGGAAGGGAGGGGGGGGGAAGAGAGAGAGAGAGAGAGAGAGAGAAAGAAACATGGTTGGTTGCCTCTTGCACATGCCCTAGCCCAGGTCAGATGGAGCCCAAGACACTTCAGTCTGCAGCCCAACGTTCTAACCATTGAGTCAAACTGGCCAGAGCACAAGTGTTCTTATAAAACAGAAGAGAAGACCCACGGGGAGAATAGACCACATAGAGTCAGAGGTAAAGATTAGAGTTATGCAGCCACAAGCCAAGGAACGCCTTGAGCTGCCATGAGCTGTACAAGGCGAGGAAGGATTCCCCCCTGGGACCTCTGGGGGAGAGGGGGATGGCTCAGCTGACTTCTTGATTTCAGACTTTGGCTTCCAGAATGAGAGAGGATAGATTTCTGTTGTTTTAAGCCATGAAGTTTGTGATCATTTGTTCCAGCAATCCTAAGAAACGAATGAACCCCAGAGGCCGGCATGACTGTTACATTTTACAAAGAGGGAGCAGACTCAGAGTCACAGATAGTGGCAGAGCCAGGATCCAAACCCAGGTCTGCCCCGCTCCCCGCCCCACCCCCCCCATCCAGCCTTATGGTCACTGAGGGGCCTGAGGGGATTCCAGAGGCACATGCGGCCCTGTTCTAATGGCCGTGCCTGGTGTGGGCTCAGTGGGCTGGTCGGCCATGCTGTGCTGATTCCTTCTGGGTCCTCCCCCCACCCCCCACACCTCCACTGCTGACTCCCCACTTCCACATGCCCGAGTGTGTAGAAGGACGGCGACTGTGTTTTGTTCATTCTAGAGCCCATAGTGACCACAGAAGGGGCTTGACAAATATTTGCCTAAATGGGCAGGTGGATCTCTGGGGCTTAGATAAAAGGAAGAAACTGGATGACTGAGTCACTGGGTCAGGGGTATGGGTAGGAATCCGTTAAGACTTGTAGACAGTGGGGCCTCCTGCTTTGGACATCACTTGCCCTCTGCCATCTGCAAGTCTTAACGGTGGCTTCCCCTCTGAGTAACCCAAGGCCTCCTTACCCCTAACACTCTCCCCCTCCCCCAAAAGTAGCTGAGGGTTCCCAGGAAATACTGCCACTCCCTCCCCCAACAGCCCTGATCAGGATTCTACTCAGCCAAGTGACTGGTGCTTGGGGGCCAACTGAGGGCAGAGGGTGGAGATCACATGTCATTTCTTCACGTGCAGGATGGACGACAGGGTGGCCAGAGTAAGTGGACACAGGGCCTGGGTTTTATATCTGTGTCTGGCAGCTTTTCTGGGCTTCCTTTGCCTGTGGCTCTCATGAGGACATAGCCAAACCCCTTGATAAAGGCAGACGTGAGCCTCTGAGTACGGGTGTCACCTTGAATATGAGGGTGGCAACGGAAGAATCACCGGCTGAGGACTAGGACCCACCACATACTCTGACCCCAAAACCAGGGCCAGTGAGGCAGTGGAGCCAGCAACAATACTGTCCTGGGCCCACCCAAGGCTTCAGTTAATTCTCCCAACCCACTGACTAGGGGGCACTACTCATCTCACCCTTACCCAGGGAGGGGCAGGCCAAGGCTCACAGACAGACCGTGACTTGCTCAAGGTCACAGCTCACAGAAAGAAGTTGATTCCTGGTGTGCTGAACTCCCAAGCCAGCACTCCATAACAAGACCGCCGTGGCTAGGACAGCAGGGTGGGGGCTTTGCTGAGGGAGCTTACACTGTCCCCTCAGGCACACTCAGCCTGTGTGCTCTCCTGCTCCCCCTCTGGCCCATTACATGTACACCCCCAGAGAGGGGACTGGCTGAGATGACTTTCCTGCCCAGGCGACCACATTTTTGCCCCCTAAAGCAGGGGAGGGTGGAGGAGAAGTCACAGGGAGTGGACCTGGTGAGAACTTCTGGTTGGATGTCAGGAGCAGGGTGTCACCGACTCCTGCTCTTCAACCTCCCTAAACACACTCACATACACACATGGGCATGCACACACTACACACGCACACATACACAGGGGCACACGCACAGTACCACAGGCACAGGATTGAGGAGACCAGGGAGGAGGAGAATTCCTTTGGAGACTTTATTGGCTCTTTTCTGAAAGTTCTTCTCGCTGGAACAGCAGCAGGCACCTCTTCCTGGGTCGTCATCGGGGGTCAGGAGTGCGTCTGCTTGGGCTCGGGGCTCTGCTGGGCCACAGAGTCATCTTCAGAGCCTTCCTCCTGCCTCTCAGGCTCCATCAGCAGCAGTTTGCCCTGTACTGGGAGCTCCTCTTCCTCCTCCTCTTCTTCTCCCTCCTCCTCCTCCTCCTCACCCTCTGAGGACAAGGAGAAGTTATCTTGGCTCACGCAGGCCACGAGCTTCTTCATGGAGGATTCGTGGCCCCGGCTGTGACCTGTGCCTAGCTTGGCACAGTGGGAACCCATGCCTGCTTTGGCTGCCTCTCCAGACTGGGCGAGAAGGCCTCTGGGGGGAGAAGTGGGGGGCTGTGGGGGTTGTAGGCAGGGCGCTGACATCACAAAGGTGCCCTGGAGTTCCCCACCCTCGGATACCTGAGCCTTGACGCCTGACTCAAACCTCCGCCACCAGCAGCCCCACTGAGCGCTAACCACCTACACAGCAGGGCAGAGGCAGAACACCAGGCCAGTGCCGATGCTGCCTCCCCCTGCCAGGTTGCCCCCTCCATCGGGCCTCGTTTGCTCTTATAAAAGTCCCCCTTTGAGCTGGGATGGCAGTTGGGGATAGAATTTCCAGAAGCAGGAGAGTGCGCAGACTCCTCCCCACGTCCGACATACCCAGCCTAGGAGAGCTGCTGACAGAATGTGACAATAGGTCAGAATAGTGGCTCCCTTTGGGGGCTGGAGACACAGAGGAGCCTTGTGTTAGGAAGGGCTGGGAATGTTCACTTTCTTGACCTGGGTGGTGCCTACACAGGTGTACTTAAAGTCTGTGTCCTCTGTGTAAGCCACACTTCTGTAAATCTAGCGAAAACCCTTCTCTTTCCTGTCCTCCAAAAATCACCCTTTAAAGGCAGCACTCCTAAGCTTTTTGGGTCATGAGTCTCTCTAGCTACACATACCCACAGGACACAATTTCAGCAGGGGAGGGCTGAGTGAAGTCCCCTTGGTATCCATTTTCCAACATGCAAATCAACGTTTGCCAGTGTTCTGTCCCAGATCCTTGGTGGCTATGATAATCTGAATAATGACCCCTTGGGGATCTTTTTTAAAAAAACTATACTTTTTTTTTTTTAATTTCAGAAGAGAAGGGAGAGGGGGAGAGAGGAACATCAATGTTGAGAGAGAATCATTGATCAGCTGCCTCCTGCACACCCCCTGCAGGGGATTGAGCCCACAAGCTGGGCATCTAACTGTGGCCTCCTGGTTCCTGGGTTGGTGCTCAATTACTGAGCCACACCAGCCAGGCCCCCCTGGGGATCTGGAATGGGAAGATTACCCTGAGTTAGGTGGGTGAGTTCTAAATGCAATCACCAGGGTCTCCGTGAGGAGGCAGACATTTCACAGAGGCCGCCTTGTGACCACAGAAGCAGAGACTGGAGTGCTGTGGCCACAGCCAAGGAACACCAGGATGACAGAACCACCAGAAACTAGGAAGGGGTGAGGATGGGCTTTGCCCTGGAGCCCCCAGAGGGACTGCAGCCCTGCTGACTGGTACACAGGGTCCCATCTCAGAATCTAGTGGCCCACAGCCTCACACCAATCCACCCCTTTCCTTTTGTTTCCTCTATGCCAGACCTTCCCATCTCCGCATACTTTCCCAAGCTACCCAACACATCCTTAAGGTTCTTTAAGTTAGAGAGCCTGGCCTTAGAGACCCCTGCAGATGGGGATGACAAGGAAATGGGAAGATCAGGGTGGAACATGTGGCCTTTAGCATCATAAAAGGCAAACCCAGGCACAGGGTGTCACAGGTAACACACTATGCCTGGCTCCTGGGAGCACTCTTCTGAACTCCCTGCCCTAGCCCCAGCCTCTTACCTCCCCAAAGAAGGGAAGCCATTTGTATCGTTTGCATAAAGGAGACCCTGACAAGCCAGCAAGTTTCTTATCTCAAGCTTTATTTGGCAGATGACTTTCGCTCATTTTACTCAAGAACTTATGGGCTCAGGGTTTGGGCATCCAGCATGGAGGGATTGCTGTGGTCATGTGAGGTGGTTCCTTGTCAGGTGACTTTTCCTTGATTTCCAACCAGGTGTGTGATGGGCCCAGGAAGGTTTAGCGGCACCTTCTGTATCTTCTCCTTCTGCAACCTTTTGGAAAAGAGAGTTCTAGTCATAGGGCAATTCAGAGAACCTGGGTGGGATTGGGGGTTGGGGACTGTCAAATGGGGTGGGATCCCAGGGTATCATGAGCCTCCCGCTGCCCTTCTGGACATGGCCTGGAGGTGTCGGGTGCCCAGAGCGTGTAGGACTGGCCAAACCTCTGCGGCGCCTCCTGCGCCTGCAGCAGCGTCTCCGGCGTCTCCGGCACGAACGCCGCCGCCTTCTGTGGATCCTGTACAGCCGCCTCCGGGAGCAGCGCCTGCGTCTGTAGCGATAGCAGCCTCTGAGTGTCCTCCCAGCCACCTGGCCGTCCTCCGCATTCGGATCCTGCTCTTGCTCCTGGCCTTCCTGCTGTGGGCGTTCGCTCAGACTCCTCGCGCTGTGTCGGACCATTGTGACTGCAGGTCAGGCGCTTAGGTTGAGGCTGTCGCTGGCTTTGGGGGCAGGGAGGAGGGCTGAGGCCTGCCCACCTGCTCTTGCTGTTAGTGTTGGTCTGGTCTGCCGGCAGCTCTTTGGGCACTTGTATATAAGGTGGCCCCCCACTATGACTTGGCAGCCCCACCCCACCATTGTCCTCCCCCTGGCTAGCTCCTCTGTGAAGAAAACAGAGCCAGGGTCCACAGCCAGCAAGCCATCCCTTCCCGATCCCTTGTAGCAGGCGGGACTTTAAAAACCTTTTCTCGTCCAAATCTAAGCCCTTCTCTCATCCAGCTGGTGGGAAGCCCCACGTAGCCATTTCTGAAGTTTCCTCACCACTGAGAGGCTGCGCCATGGTCTGCGTGGGACTTCATTATTGCTTTTCTATCCAACAGTGATCTAGTGGTTACTGTATGCCAGGCATTTCATTCATTTACTTTCATACATTCACTCATTTACTCCTCACAGTTACAATCCCCATTTCCAATGGAGAAACTGAGGCACAAAGCAGTTAAATGACTTGTTCAAGGTCACTCTGCAAATAAGGGGCAAGGGTGAGCTTCAGAGTCTATGCCCTTGCCTCCCCCGCCTTCCCACCCCTCTCACTATACAGAGATGATCCCATTAAAGCAGAATCAGAATCATAGCAATTGGTTTCCCTTTAATAGACAGAGATGTCTGACCATGCCCTATTCCCTGAGCTTTCTGGGTGAGTTAAGGATCTGGAGATGGGAACTCATCCTGGGTTATCCTAGGTGAGTTCAAATGTAGTGACATGGGTCCTTAAAAGTTGGAAGGAGGAGGCAGGAGAGTCACAGGAAGAGCTTTGAAGATCCTAGCCCAGCCGTGGGCAAACTACGGCCCGCGGGCTGGATCCGGCCCGTATGAAATGAATAAAACTAAAAAAAAAAAGACCGTACCCTTTTATGTAATGATGTTTACTTTGAATTTATATTAGTTCACACAAACACTCCATCCATGCTTTTGTTCTGGCCCTCCGGTCCAGTTTAAGAACCCATTGTGGCCCTCGAGTCAAAAAGTTTGCCCACCCCTGACCTAGCCACTGGCTTTGAGATGGAGGTGGGGGTTCTCAGAGTTGGCGAGAACACGGCCCAGCCCACACCTTGACTGCCCAGCCCTGTGAGACCCCTTGTGGACTTCTGTAAGATAATAAATTTGAGTTGTTGTAAGCTATGAAGTGCGTGGCAATTTGTTACAGTGGCCATAGGAAACTAATACAGAGGCTTAATTTCGCCCGGTGTTCATATGCATTAAGGGGGCTGGGTATGGGAAGCCATATCGCCTGGCTGGGTATAGGAAGCCATCTAGCAACTGGGGTAATGGAAGCAACTTCAGGTCCCCATTTAATGCCCTCACTTGGAAAGACAGTGTTGTCCATGCCTATGTTGCAAGGTTGGTATGGGGCCTGAAAGTGAATGCAAAACACCTGTACACCATGATGCCCGAAACATGCAGATCATGGCCATGTTTCGGAGGTTCTCGGTGGCCCTGTCACTTTAGGGAATAGAGCCTCAGCCGTGGGCTTTGCCCTGCCACCATCAGATTGTGAAATGAGCCAAGTAGGCCGATGTCCAAAGTGTCTTGTGAACCACCTCCACATCATCCTGGGGTTTCAAGCCCTCAGTGTATCATGTGGGTCAAGTGGGTAAACCAGATGGTCAGGTTACCATGTTGCTTCCTTCATAGGTTAAATGTGAAAGCTTAGTTCAACTGCCACCTGGGCATCACTGTACCCAGTCCGAGGGGAGCTTTGGGCCAAAAACTGTGGGCACTTTGGGGACTAGTGGGATATAGGGATGAGCTAGAGCTGGTAAATGTTTACCTGGCTCTCTGCCACAGGGGCAGGGGAGAGCAAGTCCTGATTTGTAGCTTTTGCATGAATTTCTGTGGTCCGTTTCAAGCTGCCAACAGAAGTCATGGAGCACAGTGTTGGGGAGAGATGCGCTCAGAAACAGCATGGCTCGGCTCCTGTCCCCACTGGGGGAACCTCTAAAGGGGTGGTTGGGGAGGCAGCTGTTGATTGACTTGGTAGTCAAGAGTTTGGAACAAGATTTAACGTGACAACTGTCACTCATGTCCCCTCTTCCTGGCATCCTCAACCCCTCTCCTGAGTTTTTTATTTACTGGTGGTCCATGCACATTAAAAGGGAATTAGAGGAAATATTTCAATATTGCTATTTGCCCTTTATAATAGAAGTATCAGAGATGAAAGAAAATTAGTAAAATGTATATGAAAATCTTCCTCCTGTCAGAGTCTGGGGCATGCTGCAAGACCCAGAGTCAAGTCCTCACACACCCGCGTGCACCTCGAATCACACGAGACCCAGACCTGGCCAGCCCCATCCCCATTGGGTGAGATCCAGACCCTGCTGCCCGACCCCCATCAAGCCCTGCCGGGCGGAGGGGGAGCAGGGGGGGATACCGGTGTGCAGCCTCAGGGCCCCAGTCAAGCCCTACCGGGTGGGGGGCATGGCCTGCAGCCCCCCATCAAGCCCCACCGGGCAGGGGGTGCAGCCTGAGATCTCCTGTCAAGCCTTGCCAGGTGGGGAGGGGGGTGCGGAGCCTCAGGTCTCCCACCCTGGCCTGGTGACACACAGCCTCAGGTCCCTGCTGATTGCTCGTTATCGCTCATTAAGGGAATCCTGCCTCTGCTCCCTGGCGCCAGGGGGCGTGTGTGACCTCAGGTCCCCTGGCCTGGCGCTGGGGCAGGGGACATGGCCTGAGGTTCCCCCATCAAGCCCCACCGGGCAGGGGGTGCAGCCTGAGGTCCCTTGTCAAGCCCCGTTGGGCCGGGGGTACAGCCTCAGGTCCCCTGCCTCAGCCCAGTACCACGCAGCCTCAGGTCCCTGCTGATCGCTCATTACGGCTCATTATGGGAACCCTGCCTCCGCTGTGTGTGTAGCCATCTTGTGACGGCGTGACGGAGTGAGGGTCTTTATTATATATGATTTTAAAAATATATATTTTATTGATTTCAGAGAGAGGGAGAGGGAGAAATAAGAAACATCAATGATGAGAATCATTGATCGGCTACCTTCTGCACACCCCCTGCTGGGAATCGATCGAGCCTACAACCCGGGCATGTGCCCTGACTGAGAATCAAACCTTGACCTCCTGGTTCATGGGTCAAAGCTCAAACACTGAGCCACACTGGCTGGGCATCCCCCACTTTTTTAATCCCCAGCCCTCCTCTTCCCTGAACTCCCTTCTCAAAGCAAAGACATAAGAGTGGATTTATTTTTTCAACATTTATTGACAGGCGGCGTTGTTCGTTAGCAGGCTCCTGTTCCATGTTCACTTCATTGAGATGGTGGCATGTTCACGGTGTAGCAGCAAGAGGGTCTTGTAGCCGGTAAAGCTGAGGCAGAGTGTGTGGACTCGCTAGCTCGTGCCTTTAGCAGCTTATCTTCTTCTACACCTTGAGTAGCGGCGGCAGCACACTGGGGAAGCAAAATGGAAAGAGAACATTTTAGTTGGCAGAACCCCCCAGTTCTGCCCTGCTCTTTTGTGACTTGTGAACCCAGATAGGGACCCCTTTTACCTCTTCTCCTCCTCCTCCTCCGGCAGCAGCGCCTCCTTCGTCTGTAACATCTCCTTCTCCGGCGGCGGCATCTGCTCCGGCTGCGGCAGCATCTGTATCTGGCCATGATGCTGGGTGGAACTGGCCTAGATGCCCAGGAGCAGGGTCACCACCTTGGCTGAGCCAGCCAACCTGTGAGCAGGTGGAACTTTGTGGGCTGTGAACCAGGGGCTGGTCCTGGGCCTCTTATAGACACCAGGGGGGCCTGGGCATTGTGAGGTCGCAGAGGCCTGCGCCTCTGACCAGGGCCAGAACTGTCCTGCATCATGTCCATATATGGGCATGTGGGAGGCCCTTGGTGAGGGTGGGTGGGGCTGCCCGGGTCACCAGCCACAGATAATCACTCATTCAGTGAAGTCACAAAGTATTATTGAGTACCTTACTAGGTGCCAGATTCTGGACGAGGTGTCAACATACAGTGATAAATAAGGCAGACATGTTCCTGCCTAATAAACTTTCTAACTACAAAAAACACCAATGAAATAACCTCATAGAATAAATGTAGTTGTGGTAAATGCTGACAAGAGAAACTTCAGATTTTTATTGGGGTATGTGTTGGGGGGAATTGAGGCCCCAGGAAAGCTGCTTAATGAAGTGCTGGTGAAGTGAATTCCTAAAGGACGAATTGGAGGAGGGAAAAGCATCTGGGAGAAGGAAACAGCTGGTACGAAGTTGTGAGGCAGCATGGGATGTGTGATTCCATTTATAGGAAGTGTCCGAAAGGGAAATCCATAGACAAATCAATTGGTGGTTGCGGGAGTGGGGGGGATGGGGAGTGACTGCTTAGTGGGTACAGGTTTCCTTCTGGGGTGATGAAATGTTTTGGAACTAGAGAAAGGTGATGGTCACACAACATTATGAATGTACCAAAGGCCGCTGAATTGTTCACTGTAAGATAATTCCATGTTACGTGAGTTTTACCTCCATTGGAAAGTTCTGAGGCTGAAAGGTGCGTGGCAGCTGTAAGGAATCAGAGGCGGCCCACGGGGTGGGGCAGAGAGGCGGGCAAGATGGGGCCTGAAACGCTGAGCTTCCTGTGTTCGTTCCCACGTCCCCCAGGAGTTTTAGGGACACGGAGGGTACTAGATTTGGTTAGTTTTTTTTAAAAAAAAAATATTTTTATTGATTTCAGAGAGGAAGAGAGGGGAGAGAGAGATAGAAACATCAATGATGAAAGAGAATCACCGATCAGCTGCCTCCCGCACATCCCCTCTGGGAATTGAGCCTGTAATCTGGGCATGTGCCCCTAACTGGAATCGAACTCGGAACCCTTCAGTCCGCAGGCTGACACTCCATCCACTGAGCCAAACCAGCTAGGGCGGATTTGGTTAGTTTTATTTTTGTCATTTTTTCTTGTGTTTTTTAATTTTCACTTCAAAATTTTTTTCGTTCTTTTTATTGAATTCATCGGGGTGACATTGTAGATGTGGTTACTTTTAACAGCAAGCCAAAAGAAGTGATTTTTGGATAGAAGTTTTACATTTCACTTCAGCAGGCAGAGGAGGCTTGGCAGTGGTGAGTGTTCTAGTTTGGGGTGTCCACACCGGAGTGCTTAGGGATGATGGGCACCGTGACTGCCCAGTGCGCTGAAGTGATTCAGAAGAGGAGGAGGAGCAGTGCGTCCAGATCTACATAGAGAAAGGGGGAGGGCTGCGGTGAGGAGAGGGCAGCGGAGTAAATGGAACAGAATGTTAACTGACCAGAATGCAGGAAGGGGATTACCTTGAATAGTTCTTGCAACTTTTCTGTCACTTTGACATTATTTCAAAATAAACCATTAAATTAAAAACAAACAAAGAAACCAACAAACAAACAAACAAACAAACAAAAACATGAAAGGAAAAGGTGAGAGGCCTTCCAGGGCTGGTGCGGCGGCTCCTTTTATCTTTTAGCTCTGCCCTTAGCAAGCTCTTTCCACCCTCGATTGTCCCACAGTCCAAAACCCGGGCTCCGTGGGTGGTTTTGCAGTTGGTGTACTGCTCGAAGCTCTCAGCCTAGGCTTGGGTGGTTCAGAAATGCAGGCCCAGCACCCAGAGGCATGTGTCTGTCCACAGGAGCTGTCTTTTCTCCATTGGAATGCTCACAGTACAAGTCTTTTTCTAACTGGAACAAAAGCACACTAAGGGGTAGCCTGGGCCCTCCTGGAAATTCACCCCCATTTACTGTGGAAGGAAGTAGGAAGGAAGAAGAGGAGGGCATAAAAGGTGTCATTACCCTGTGAAGAGTTTCCCAGACACCCCACCCAGCAACTTCACCTCTGACCGTTTGCCTCACTGTGGGAACACCTTGCCCCTCAGAATAAAGCTGGGGCTCTTAGGAAGGAGAAAGGGGTCAGTGGTTAGTTAGGGAATTTGTACTCTGTCCCAGAGCGGGTACAGCCAGAAACTTCCAGAACCGTACCTCCAAACCCACAACAAGATAGGAAAACCATGAATTTGAAACTAAAGTCCACTGAGTTACTAAGAGGGCTGCACCAGTCACATAGTAGGTTAATAACACATTTACTTTGTTGATTCATGTCTAGATCAACTATAAATTATCACCCCCAATCCTGTAACCTTAGCACTTTTTAAAGTTAACCTACATGGTCCCGGAGGAGCCCCAAGAAATGGTAGAGTTTGGTATTTACCCTGTTTTACAGATGAGGTATTTGAAACGTATACACTGTATCACTCATTCATTCACATTTTTATTGAGCTTCTATTATGTGCCAGGCACTATTCTAGGCAGTGGGAATACAGCATGAGCAAGAGAGATGAGAGTTTTTGTCCCCCAAGAAGCTTGCATTCTAGTTGGGACAGATAGTATTCAAGTGAACAAATAAATGAACAGAAGACTTTGAAGTTTATCACAACTATGTGCAGAATCAGTTGATGAGCCAGAGAATGCCTGGAGGGTGTTGGGAGAGGCCTTACTGACATTTGAGCTGAGAGCTGATTGATGAGAGGGAGCCAGCTGTGCGAACTTGTGTTGAATGTGGGTGTCCCCATCGGGGAGAGAGCCAGTGGCCGTGCCCCACACAGTCATTCAGGGACCCCGGCACATAGCTTTCCCGCATGTCCTGTATGTTCCCATCCAGCCAGTTGGACGGAGGGAGAGAGAGTAGGAAAGGCCCCTCTGTTTCTTTACTGCCTTGGCCCGAAGTGACTCACTCCACTTCTGTTCCCGCATCATTGGTGAGCTAGTCATATGACCCTGTGGGACACAAGGAATGCTTGGAGGTCAAGTCTGTAGACTGTTGCTTCCCAGAAATGTCATCTGTGGAAAGGGGAGTGAGAATTTGGTGTACTTCTCTCCCTCTGCCATAGAGCGGAAGGGACACGAGCTGGCGGTGGGCAGAGTGGCTGGCAGGGCATAGTATGACAAGGAGGCCTGAGAAGGCCACTCTGTGGAGGGGACGTGTGAGCTGATGACTTGGCTGATGGGAGTAGTCTCTTGGTTTGAAGACTGTGCAGGGGGACAGGAAGAAACTTGGAATGAAAGATGCCCCCTATGGCTACAAAAAACAAGTTTTGGCCTTCCAGTTTAGTGGGGGAGACAGGCATTAATCAGATCATCACAGAAATAGTTATAAATCTTGGAAGAGGAGGCCCTTGGAGCTATAAGGTGGGGGATTTGGCCTAATCTGGAGTCGGGAGGACTGAAATGTTGCGGGTTTACTTGTTCTAGCAGCTGGCTGTTACCCTAAATAATCCAGCACTCGTCACTAACTGATACTCATTGTGTTCATTGTCTCCAAGTAGAATGTAAGTTCTGTGAGATCGGAAACTTGTGTTCACCATGGCAATCCTGTAACAGTAATCAGTACGTAAACCAAATATTTATTGAAGAACTAAATGATAGATGGATGCTTTGTATGAGTTCTTTTGTTGTCACTTTTTAAATATTAAATCATGATATCGTATTTGATTTTTGAAATGTTACACACCCTATCCCTTCCCTCTGCCCTGGTTCTGAGTCCAGCCCCAAGCTGAGAAATGGCGCTAACCACCAAGACTCCAGTAATCTCAAACACATGCAGAACTTCCAGGCATGTCAGGAGGATGGGTGGTGCTATCCCCGAGGTCCTGGTTGGTCAGTCACAGGGTGTGTGGTCTCCCACACCCCACATTTGTGATATCACAGTGGCCCCCCACAGCCATCTTAAGGGGAGATGTCACCAAAGAAGTGAAGGCAGAGGTTGGAGCCAGGCAATTAATTCTCAGGATAATGAGAGGACAATTTAGCAATAAGATGACAATGTTTCTAATGTGCCATCACACCCCAATTCCACAGCTAGGAATCTGTCTTATAGAAATTCTCACATGTGTTGATAAAGGTGTGTGTAAGAGGGTGTTCAACGGAACATTGTGGGAAGAAAATGGGCAGTAACAGTGTTCATCTTAAGGAAATGGTCAGTTGTTACATCCATGTTGCAGAACAGCTCAAGCCATTCAGAAGAACATGGTAGGGAGGGGGGTGCACCAAGAGGGGAGGAAGTCCACAAATCTCCACACTAAGCAAGTTACTAAAATGTAGGGCATCATCCCATGTTCATGTTTGTAAAACATTTTTGTCAATGTTCACATATGCCTAGGGGAGAGTCCAGAATACAATACATTGATTTAGCAGTGAAGAGCGGAATTGTGGGAGGTTTATCTTTAGATTTTATTGATTTTGATTGGACATTTTTATTTTTTAAATTATTTATTGTTTAAAGTATTACATATGTCTCCTTTCCCCCCATTGACTAGCTGTTCCCACCCCCCAGGAAGTTTTTGC
>NW_006300047.1:1911358-1925178 GCF_000327345.1 Myotis davidii | reverse complement strand
ACATACACACACGTGTGTGTGTGTATGTGTGTGTGTGTGTGTGTATTATTGATTTCAGAGAGAAAGGGAGAGGGAGAGAGAGAAACATCAATGATGAGAATCATCGATCCTCTATCTCCTGCATGCCATGCCCTCCACTGGGAATCGAGCCTGCAACCTGCCCTGATTGGGAATTGAACTATGACCACCTGGTTCATAGGTTGACCCTCAACTACTGAGCTACGCTGGCCAGGTGGGTATTATTTTTTTATTCATTTTTTTCAGATCATGGAAATAACAATATTCAGCAATGCCTTGGTCCTTAGGTAAAAAAATTTAAACAGCCCAACTGGTGTGGCTCAGTGGTTGAACATTGACCTATGAACCAGGAGGTCACAGTTGGATTCCTGGTCAGGCACATGCCCAGGTTGTGAGCTCAATCCCCATTGTGGGGTGTGCAGGAGGCAGCTGATTGATGACTCTCATCATTGATGTTTCCATCTCTCCCTCTTCCTTTCTCTCTAAAATCAATGAAAATATATTAAAAAGAAAAATGAAAATAATAATACCCATTACTGTATTATCTGAATATTATTTTTTCTTTAATAACAATTTGGTTACAGAGTTCTCATATTTCTCACTCACTTTGCCTCACTGTTAACATTTTACATTACCATGGCAACTTTGTTACAACTAAACAACATAACCAGGTGTGTATGTTTTGGGAGGAAGATGACAGAGGGAAGGGCCAGTCTCACTTTCTATCAAGGGCACGTGCTCTCAAGGTGACTTACCATGATTGATGTTGACCTTGATCCCCTGGTTGAGGTGTGTTTGTCAGGTTTCTCTACTGTAGAATTACTCCTTTTCTTCCCCCATTTTATATAGTAGTCTTTGGGAGAAAGTCACTTTGTGCAGCCCACACTTAAAGGATGAGAAGCTCTGTCCCACCTCCTTGAGAGCAGGGTATGTACATAAATTACTTGAAATTCTTCTGTGGTGGATATTTGTCTCATCTCCCTCATTTATTTACATCACATTTATATCAACATAGACTTGTGGAAATTTCATACTTCGGGTTATAATCCAATACTATGATATTTTATTGCTCAAATTGTTCCAGTTTTGGCCATCGGGAGCTCTCTTAGTTGACTCCTGTGTCCCTTTGCCCCCCTCTCCCCATTCATGTGAGTTTTGAGCACTTCCTTATTTTAGGTCCTATGAGATGCTCCAGGCTCATCTATTTCCTGTCCTAGACCTAGAATCAGCCATTTCTCCAAGGAACACTGTGTTCTTTCTTTGGAGAATGGTGTTAGAAACCCAGATCTGAAACCTGATGTGCTTGTTGTTATGGGGTGATGTTGCTTCTCGGCCTTCTCCGTGACAGAGCAAGGAAATATGTGTGCATATATTAACCATATACATATATATATACACAACTCTCTTTATTACTGTTAAAATAAACATGAGTTCGTTCTGATGTCTCCAACTCTAATCCACCTCCACATGGGTCATCTGGCCTCCCCCTCGCATAGCTGTAACTTCCTACCCCAACAGGGGAACCCTGGCTACTGCCATTCATCATCCATTTACTTAATTGTTCCAGTTCAGTATACATGTGGTAGTCATAGAATTGTTAACCTTTACCCCTGGTACCTTTCCATTCATGAATTAATTCCAATTAATATTTGATGATTGCCCTTTGTGCTGAGCACTGTTCTAAGCACAGTAAACAAAACAAATGTCCCTGCTCTCATACAGTTTATTGTCTAGAGCAGGAGATAGAGCAATAAGCATGATAAATAAGTAAATTGTATTCAACGTTGAAAGGAAAATAGAAAAAGTAATGCAAGATGAGGATGGCTGGGCTTCCTGGGGGTGTTTGGGACAAGTGGCAATTCAGGTGATCAGAGCAGGCCTTGTTGACAAGGTGACATTTGAGCAAATCCTGAAGGCAATGAGGGGGCCAATCATGTGGACATCTTAGAAGAGTATCACAGGCAGAGGGAACAGCCGGTGCAAAGGCCCTGGGGTAGGGATGTATTTGCTATGTTCAAGGAACAATAAGGAGGCCAGTGTGACTGGGGTAAAGAGAGATGAGGCGTCAGTGGGAGATGAGGTCATAGAGGTGGGGGCACCAAATTACGATGGCTTTGTCAGTCACTCTAAGGATTGGCTTTTATTCTGAATGAAATAGGGACCACAGGAGTGACATTCTCTGTTGCTGTGTCGAGAAGGATATAAGGGAAGGGGAGGAAGTGAGGAACCCACTTAGGAAGCTGTAGCCGTCAAAAGTATCCCTGCTGAGAATTCACCCAAGAGTTAGCTACATGGCAGACACTGGCAACCTTCAGGACAGTCTTTGTGACATGATGGAGCAAGGAGTGCTAATGAGAGTGGGTTTTAGGGAGAGGAGAGGAACTGGAGAGCCAGACAGACAGGTTTTTCAGGGACTTCCACTGCAAAGGGGAGCAGGAGAACAGGAATGTAGTTGGCAGGGGAAGTGGGCCGCAAAGAGGTTTGGTTCGGTTTTGAGATGGGAAAATAGAGCATGATTGTTTCCTAGTGGGAACAGTCATCCTCATTTTCTTTTGAGAACGAAAAGTGATGAGACCGAGCAGACAGTCACTGGAGCCCTGTCCTGGAGCAGGTGGGAGGGGACAAGATGCAGTGGACAGTGGTGGGTCTGGCTTTAGAGCGGAGAGAGATGGTCATCCAGGTATCAGGCAGGAAGGGAGGGGTGTGGAGCAGGTACTGCAGGGCAGGCGAAGGTGGGCTGGTATGGCAGAAGTTCCAGCTGAGAGCTTCCACTTTCCCAGTGACGGGCAGAGCTCGAGTCTGTTATGCCCACTGCCAGGCTTCTCTCGAGCTTTCTGCTCATTGGTTGATGGCAGCTCTGTGCAGTCAGGAAGGATTCGTTCATTTTACAGAAGGGGAATGAGGCTCAAAGGTTTAGGGACTTGTCCAGAGTCTCACAGAGTCAGGATTCAAACTCAGACTGAGTTCAGCCTCCTCCCTTTGGGTCCAACCTGTCATCCCTCCACCCACCAGGACAGAGGTGTCAGCCTAGAGCCATGGTCAGAAAACTGCGGCTCGCGAGCCACTTGGCCCCTTGAGTGTGGCTCTTCCTAAGCCTTAGAACTACCTTAATTAATTTAATGACAGTGTACCTACCTACATAGTTTTAAGTTAAAAAATTTGGCTCTCAAAAGAAATTTCAATCGTTGCACTGTTGATATTTGGCTCTGTTGACTAATGAGTTTGCCAACCACTGGCCTAGAGCCAAGTCCTGCTTCAGAGCCACACGGGCCTCCACTTAGAGAGTCAGTACCTGAAACTGGGGGCTCGGCCACACTTTTACGTGTGTGTATCTTCCCAAGACGATTTTTGTTACTCAGTACATAAGGGCTTCCTTATCAAAAAGAATTGATACCACTAAGGGGGAGGTGGAGTAAGCAGTAGTGGCCCCCTCACCAGCCCCTCCACCTGGAGAGCCAGGTGAATAGTTTGGTGGGTCCTTCCAAAATTTTGCTGGTGTATACACACACACACACACACACACACACACACACACACACACACACACACAGTTGTTTGTCTTTAAAAGAATAAATAGAAGATACTATCACATTTCTCCAACTTTTATTCATTTAACCACATATTAGCAACATTTCTGCAGGCTTTGGACTGAGCAGTTTCACTTGCATGAGTCTACTCCCTTGATCAGGGCCATCTGATAGAAATAGAACGCAAATACAGGGTATGGTATGTCATTTAAAAATATGTCATTTTAAGGTAGCCACCTTAAAAATAGTAAAAAGAGCCCAGCCAGTGTGGCTTAGTGGTTGAGTACCAACCTATGAACCAGGAGGTCCTGGTTCGATTCCCAGTCGGGTCACATGCCCAGGTTGTGGGCTCAATCCCCAGAGTGGGGTGTGTAGGAGGCAGCCGATCAATGATTCTCATTATTGATGTTTTTCTCTCTCTCTCCCCCTCCCTTCCTCTGAAATTTATAAAAATATATTTTTTAAAAAGTAAAAAGAAACAAGTAAAATTCATTTTAATGTTTTATTTAACATTTCCAAAATATTATCATTTTGACATGTCTTTAATATAGAAATGAGATGCCGCCTTTTTTCCCACGTATAAGACGCTGTTTTTTTCTAAAATTGTTAGACTGAAAATCGAGGGGCATCTTATACATGGAAGTCAGCAGAGGAAGGAGCCGAGTGGGTGTGTAGCTGCCCATACCTTGTCAAACAGGCTTCCTCCAATCACCAGCCTTATTGTTACTGACGTCAGCTGATGCCATAATTGGAGGTGGAGGTGGAAAATGCGCAGATGCAACAGGGACGGGAGCGTTCTGAGCCCATAAGGATGTCAAAAAATAAAAAGGTAAATACCAGTAAATGATCATTTTACTCTGCAAAATTCAAACGGAATGTAATCAGCTATGCAAAAGAGCATGGAAATAGAGCTACAGAGAGTCAATTTGGACCTCTTCCCACTGAGTGTATGATTAGACAGCGGAGAAAACAGGAAGAACAACTCCTTAACATGCCAAAAAAGGCCTTGGGTTGGAAAAGTGGGGGGCGTCTTATACATGGGGGCATCTTATACACGGATTTGGATTCTGTCTCTACCAAGTCTTGGAAATTCAGGTAGATTCCACCCTTAGAGCACCTCTCATTTCAGACAAGTCACATTTCAGGTTTTCAGAAGCCACATGGTTCCTGTATTGGAAAGTGTTGGCCCACAGGTGAGCAAAGCATGCACATGTGACCATCTGCCACAGCCCTGCTGGTGACAGCCCCAGAGTTGGAGGCAATCTCAGTGTCCATCAGCCAGGGCTGCCCAGTAACTCCTAGCTGGTCTGTTGGAATCCAGTGGGCAGTCAGAAAGTGTGAGTTCACAGACAACTCTGAGAATACTCATCGGTGGTCCCCATGTGTGATTGAGAGCCACTTTTCATTAAAAACAAACAAATACATGAAAACATACACTAAAGAAAACATTTTAAAAAGAGAGAAGTAAACACTCATTTGGGGGTTAATTTATTTATTTAAATTAATAAACTTATTTTTTAAAATATATTTTATTGATTTTTTACAGAGAGGAAGGGAGAGGGATAGAGAGAAACATCAATGGGAGAGAAACATCGATCAGCTGCCTCCTGCACACTCCTTACTGGGGATGTGCCCACAACCAAGGTACATGCCCTTGACTGGAATCGAACCTGGTACCCTTCAGTCCACAGGCTGACGCTCTATCCACTGAGCCAAACTGGTTAGGGCTAGACTTATTTTTTAGAGCAGTTTTAGGTTACAGATAACTGAGCACCTCCCTCCGCCTCAGTTTCCTCTATTATTAGCATCCTGCATTAGTTTGGTACATTGTTTTATAATCGATGAACCAATATTGATACATTATTAACTAAAGCCTGTGGTTTACATTGGGGCTCACACTGTTGTATGGTCTGTGGATTTTGACACATGTATAACCATATGTGTTCACTGTGTGGTTAAAATGACGGGCCCTCAGTTTAAACTTTACCTGTGTTTCTATAAATCATTTTTATCCTTTCGTGTTGTTGTTTTTGTTTGTTTTTTTGTTAATCCTCACAAAATGGAGGATATTTTTTCCATTGATTTTCAGAGAGAGAGAGAGAGAGCGATCGATTGGTTGCTTTCAACACACGCTCCGATCAGAGCCAGGGATCGAGCCTGCAACCGAGGTATGTGCCCTTGACTGGAATCAAACACTTCAGTCAGCGGGCTGACTCTCTAATCACTGAGCCAAACTGGCTAAGGCTCTATGAATCATTTTTAAACAGCATGTACCCATTAAAATTATTTTAATGAAGCTTCTCAGGCATGCAATGTACCTATACCCATCTCTGGTGATTAAAAACGTTAAATATTTTAAGTAGGTCTGAATCCCCCCTTTTACTCCCTCCTTCCCCATCTCATTCCCTTTCCTCTCCCCAAATAATGGTATTTATCATTATGGCCAGACCTATGTGTCCCCAGTCAGAGCACTCCTGGGTCCTGAAACCTTTGTTGACATCATACTGTATGTGTAATGGACTTTGCTTTGTTTGCTAGGTGTTGTGTGTCTGTGATTCATCCCTGTGGTCACACACGGGTGAGGAGGAGTGGGGGCCGAGCTGCCATTTGCACTGTGGATACTGCATCCTAACTGAAGTCTTCCTTTCCTCCCCATGGACACGGAGGCTGTTTCCAATTCTCTGCCATTGCGAACAGCACTGCAGTGACCAAGTTCGTGCCCGTGGTCAAAGGTTCCCGAGAGCACACTCCACAGACCAGTAGTTCCCAAGTTTCAGAGGCATCAAGTTCACCTGGGGGGGCTGGTGAAAACACCATTGCTGGCTCCCAACCCAGAGGCGTGCGGTTTGTTTTTGTTTTCCCGGTGTGTCCGGGGAGGAGCCTGAGAACCTGCATTTCTGATAAGTTCCCAGGTGCTGCTGAGGCTGGGGGTCTGCGGGCCCCACTCTGAGAGCCTCTACAGTAGAGGAATGCTTGGCTGCTGGATGTGCCCTTTTGAACTTGACCCACGGATGTTTACAACATATCACACACCCCTCCTCCTCTCTGCCCTGCCCTTTCTCCGTGTCCTCACTGACACCTGACACCGTCGGTTTTACCTCTCTTTTCTTTTAAATATACAGTATCACTTTATTTAAATATCAAAACAAACACACCACCGAATGATTTGTTTCTCTACAAAGGAGAGAGATGAGATTGGGGGATACAAGAGCCAATGTGGAGTTCCATTTTATTCGTCTTGCTATTTTGCAATGAGAATATTCTCATGTATCGTTTGTGTGTTTACATTTTTTTGGAACAATGCCCAGCTGGCGTCTCAGTGGTTGAGCATCTGAGCATCGACCTATGAACCAGGAGGTCACCGTTCGATTCCTGGTCAGGGCACATGCCCGGGCTGCCAGCTCCATCTCCAGTGGGGATCAATGATTCTCTCTCATCACTGATGTTTCTATCTCTCTCTCTCCCTCTCCTTTCCTCTCTGGAATCAATAACAATATATTTAAAACATTTTTGGGGGGGGGGGTTAAGAACTTTTAGAATGCTTATGGCTGCAGGTGACAGCATCTCTAATTTTCCTGGCTGTCATGTTAAAACGAAGCTAGACTCCTACTAGTCTTACCCAGAGTTCAGCAATTTTTGCTAAATAAATGCTCCTCCGTTTGGTATATGCCTTTGGTCTATTCCACAGCTCTGTGATAATTGTTTTCCAGGAAGCATTTTGCCCATTTTCATAGTTGTTTTGCGGGGAGAGGGTTTTCCAGTCTTTTCACCCACCAATGCTGGAACTCAAGTCATTTAATTTTCTCTTGAGTTTTTTTCCCCGAGCCAATGTTTTCATTTTTATGCAGTTTGTACTATCTTCCCAGGCTATCATAACAAGGTGTCCCAAACGGGGTGACTTAAAGCAACAGAAAGCTGTTCCTCACCCGTGTGGGAGCCAGAGAAAGGGGTAAGGTCTCTGTGCCAGGCTCCCCGAGGCTCCAGGGGAGGGTCTGTTCGGGCCTTTCTCTTTAGTTTCTAGTGCCCGTGGCAGCCAATGGCCTTCCTGGGCTTGTAGATGCGTCAGTCCAGTCGCTGCTGCTGGTCACGTGGGCTTCTCCCTGTGTGTCTTCAGGTTTTTCCTTTTTCACAAATCTGTTGGGTGGCTCACATCCCTCTTTATCCTTTAATTTACTTTTTAAACTAACATGTTGGAATCATTTTAGATTTACAGTAAAGTTGTAAGATTAGTACAGGGAGTTGTCATCTACTCCTCACCCAGTTCCCCATTTTAATATGAAAACTAAAAACACAACATTGCAACGTGACCACAGGGTGGGCAAAGTAGGTTACAGCTGTTCGCGTGGAAGAAGACATGCAGGCTGTGATGGTTACAGTAGTTGTATTAACTCTGTGTCTCACGTACTCTCAACTGTGGACCTCCTTTTGCCTACCGCTGTATTATACTACAGACTTTATTCAGATTTCAAGTTTTTCTCTTTAAAATATATTTTTATTGATTTCAGAGAGGAAGGGAGAGGGAGAGAAACATCAGTGATGAGAGAGAATCATCCACCTGCTGCCTCCTGCACGCCTGGGGATCGAGCCTGCAGCCTGGGTGTGTGCCCTGACTGGAAATCAAACTGTGACCTCCTGGTTCATAAGTTGACGCTCAACCTCTGAGCTACATTGGCAGAGCTAGATTTCAAGTTTTTCCACGAATGTCCTTTTTCTGGTCCAGGATCCAAACTAGAATCCCACATTGCACTGAGTGTATTCCTTTTGAAATTAATACCCTGAGCAAACCTCAGGGAAACCCCTAGAGAGCAGATGTGTTCAGTGAGAGGGGAGGTGGGGCAGTGCTGGAGGGTCTCTCTTCTCCAGCCAGGCCAGCTCCTTCCGTGGCTGCCTAGGTAGGGCAGGGCTTTGTCAAACCTGCAGGCCCTGGGGTGGGTAGGCTCTCATTGTGGCCACTGTAATGATCAGGATCAGGGATGGCCTGGGCTTTTACATCTTAGGGACCTAGCAGAGTATGGGGAAGGGGACTCATTGTGGAGGAGGCTGGGGTGGAGGGAGGAGTTTCTAATGGGGCTGGACTCAGAATCCAGGTCTTTCACTCAGATAGTCAAGGTTGTAAGAAGGAGAAGGAAGGGGGTTTCTAGTTTAAATTGGGGTATCTGATACGTAACATGGCGGGTAGGAGTTAGTTGAGAGGAGCATGGAGAAATGCATTCTGGGAGAGAGTTCCTAATGCCATGACCCCTTCATACAGTTCCTCATGTTGTGGTGACCCCCAACCATAAAATTATTTTCGTTGCTACTTCATAACTGTACTTTTGCTACTGTTATGAATCGTAATGTAAATATCTGATATGCAGGATGTATTTTCATTGTTCGCGACCCACAGGTTGAGAACTGCTGCTTTAGGGAGTCAGAGGACCAGTGAGAGTCCCCTCCTCCTCCCTCGCACACACCCGTCTTCACCCCCTCCACCCTACGTGCCACAGAACCTGGCATCACAGGGCTTCCTGGCTAGTCTTCCGCCACAGCCAGGTGTTCCAGCCTCAGGGCCTTGGACTGGTGTTCCCTCTGAAACACTGGCCCCAGCGCTTTGCCTGGCTGACTGTTCTTGTCATGCAGGTCTTTGACTCCTCAGAGAGGCCCTCCCTGGCCTCCCTGTCTGATGTTCCTCTTCCCCCTAATGTTTATCACATTCCCCGTTTCATTCATCATAGCCCTGGTTGTGGTCTGAAGTCATCTTTATGTGTTAACTACCCCTATCCTTGTCTGTGGGTTCCCTGCCACAGCCCAGAGCCCAGTGCACGGAACAAAGGTGTATTCTAAATGCTTGCGGGTGAGTGTTCTGTGTCCCCTCAAGTAACGTGTCCTCGCCCAGGAAACATTCCTTCCAGGGCCATCAAAGATTCTCCTCCTCTGCTCTTTGCTGGTGGGAAGGGGGAGAGGGGGATCATAGACAATTTCTCTGAGTATGGGAAGAAAAACAAGGCCCTTGCCCTTGTCCCCAGTACTCAGAATTTTGCATTCACATTCAAGGTGGTCTCAGCTTCTCTGCTACCCAGCCCTGGAGTTCTGGGCAGGACGGCTGCTACACGAATAATTCTAGAAGAATCTGGTCAACAAACATGTGCCAGGTGTCCAGTACAGGCCAGGCACACGGGGAGGTTCGAGTCAGGCCCTCCTCCAGGCATAGGCTCCTCAAATGCACTAACTGAGATAATACCCAGTGCTCTCCTCCAAGTGCTCTCCTCCAAGGGGTGTGACATTGGGGTCACACATAGGTTCTGGTCTTGGTGAGGGGTTTGGGGAGGCTGCAGTTCCCTGTAACTAGAGGCCTTTGTGGAGGTGTGGACTTTGAGGAGTGAATAGGAGTTTACAAAGCCAATGAGGAAGGAAAGGACATTCATTTAGGTGCTAAATGTATTATTCATAAAAATTTCATGCCAGCTCCGGCCAGGTAGCTCAGTTGGTTGGAGCATCATCCCAATGTGCCAGGATTTGGGGTTCCATCCCTGGTTGGGGCACATGCAGAGATCAACCAATGAATGCATGAATGGATGGAGCATCCGATCGATGTTTCTCTCTCCCCCCTCCCTCCCTCCTTTCCTCTCTTCCTTTTCTCTAAAAATCAATCAATAAAAATTTTTTTTTGAAAATCTCATTCCAATTGAAAAACAGTTTGGGTGTTCTGCTTCCCCCTTTGTCAGACTGCCCAAATCCGATTGCTGAGAAACTCCAACAGATCCACAGAGACAATGCTCTGGGGCCAAATAATTTCAAAAAGCAAAATTAGAAAAGCCTCTGAAAAAAAGTATTTTTACCCTAAAAAAAAAGATGTTTCATGTGGCTCCCAGGTCGTTTTGTAGGTTTGCTGTGATGTGGAGTGGGGCCTCTGAGGTTTTAAGCAGCTCTGTGCAGCCAGGGAGGAAAGCTGTTTGGCAGTTTCTTATAAACATACACCTACCCTGTGACCCAGCAGTCCCACTTCTAGGCATTTACCCAAGAGGAAAACAACAACAACACGTATTTCCACATACAGACTTGTACACGGGTGTTCGCAGCAACTTTGTCCCTAGTAGCCCCAAGCTGGAACGTCACAGGAGATCGGATACGAACTGAGGCACATCCACACACTAGAGCCTCACACACGTCATGTTGTGCGAAAGAAACTAGACAAGAAAGGGTCAGCTCCTGTGGCTGTTGGCTTTGTGTGCAGCTTAAGAGCAGGCAAATCTACGATATTTACAGAAGGCAGAGCAACCGGCAAAGGAACCTCTGGGAGGCTGGGAATGCTCTTGGTCATTAGTTAAAAAAAAAAAAAAAGGAATGGAGCTGGACCTATAAGGTTGGTACAGTTCATGCACTTTATTATGTCAATTTTATCCCTCAAGAAAATTAAAAGCAGTCTGGGGTCCCGGATAACACACACAACCAGCCAGATAAACACACACAGCCATCCAGGTGCGATAAGGGACTTGTTTGGAAAGAGAAACTCAGCTGTTAGCCAGGCCTTGTTTTCACTTTCCTGCCTGGTCTGCAGTCGGGCTGTGGCAGGGACCGCCCACCCAGCAGAGGTGGCTGCACGTGAAGCTGAGGCTGCCGCAGCCACACAGGCAGCTCCTCGCTTGTGCCCTTCCCAGGAGGGCTGCATGCAGAGACCCGAGCGCCACCCGGAGGGGGGGCAATGCCTGAGACCTCCTCCTCAGCGTAGCCCCTGTAGCCCCTGTGCTTGGGCTCACTCCAGGCGGGGCCTCAGTTTCCCTGTCTGCCAGAGGGAATCAGTGCCCCCGCTTAGCGACCCAGGTGTTTACAGCATGCGTTTGCGCTCTGTGTTTTGATGTTGGGGCCCTCAAAAAAAGAATGCAGAAAACATGAATGGTTATGAGCCCTTATTTTTTAAATTAAAATAAAGCTAACAGAAGGAAATTTGAACTATGTCCAAATCTGTCTAGCTGAGAAAAATGTGAAATTTGTATTATACCAAACTGTTAACATGGTTTCCCCCTGAAGGTTGGATTGAAGAAAGGGAGAAAATTAGCACATTAGCTCACCTACCCTTGTCTTGGGTGATGTGTTTCAGCACGCAGGGGTAGTAGTTTTGTGGTTAAAAAAAGAAAGTTAATAAAATGAGAGAAAAAAAAGTGCTTTGAGAACTCTTTATGGTCCCCAGGCCCTGTGGCGAGAACCGCTGGGACATCTGTTGTAATGCAAGAATCTGCGTGTGCAGGAAACGCCAACCTCTTCTTCCACCGAGGGCGGCCGTGCTGAGGTCTCTCTCTCAGTTTCTCTCTCTGCCAAGTGGGACTCATGACCCTCATAGAGGATTAGATATCCTTTACCTGGGAAGCCTGAGAGCAGTGCCTGGATAGGGAGTGCTTGGTTGGCTGTTCCAGGAGCCAGGGCCCTCCCAGAACGCTGGCTGCATGACCAGTAGGGCAGGGAGCGTGGGCTTGGCCAGCCCTGCTGTCCAAATTGAGTCTCTGCTCCTTTGCTGGTCTGGATTTTGAAACTCCTTGTTTGGGCTGACCAAGCCCTCTTGTTCCTCAGCTTCGATCCCTCTCATTTGGGGAGGGAAACTACAGGGTCCCATAAGGCCTTGCTGAAGCCATAAGACTCTAAGACCGTAGCCACAACCGTAGCAATCCCAGAGGCTGGCTCTGATGGAGGCCTATTGTGTGCCCACCCGATGCCTTCACCCTCACATTCAGTATTTCATTTAATCCACTGGTCTCTTCAACAGATGGAGAAACTGAAGCCAGAGAAACCACAGAACTTGTCCAAGGTTACACAGTGAATGGTACATTCAAAACCAGGCAGGTTAAGCAAGGAGTCCCCAAAAGTGTTTGATCTTCTTCCTCATCTATAATAATAAAGCATAATATGCTAATTAGACCAGACAGCTGAACGACCTTCTGGACATTATTCCAGATGAAGCCACAGTGGTGAGGGCTGAGGCAGAGGCAGTTAGGGGTGATCAGGCAGGCAGGCGAGCAGTTAGGGGAATCAGGCAGGCAGGCAGAGTGGTTAGGGGCAATCAGGCAGGTAAGCAGAGGTGGTTAGGGGTGGTCAGGCAGGTAGGTGAGTGGTTAGGAGCCAGCAGTCCTGGATTGTGAGAGGGATGTCTGACTGCCAGTGGGATCGGGCCTAAACCAGCAGTCAGACATCCCCTGAGGGGTCCTTGATTGCGAGAGGATGCAGGCCGGGCTGAAGGAACCCACCCCTCCCTGGTGCACGAATTTCATGCACTGGGCCTCTAGTACCAATATAAAATATCAGTAAGAGTCCTAGCCAGTGTGGATCAGTGGTTAGAATATTGGCCTGCATACCAAAAGGTCTCAGGTTTGATTCATGGTCAAGGGTACATACCTAGGTTGCAGGTTCACTCCCCACCCCGTCAGGGCACGTGTGGGAGGCAACCAATCAGAGGCAATCAGTCAATGTATCTCTCACATCGATGTTTCTCTCTTCCTCCCCCTCCTTCCCTTCCTTCCACTCTCTCTCTCTGAAAAGGAATGGAAAAAATATCCTCTATTAACAAATATATATATTATCGGTCCGATGCATGAAATTCGTGCAAGGGGCTTGGCCCTCACAGCTCTGGCTGTGATGGTCATTCTGCTAGTTGGTCTAATTAGCATATATATTAGGAAGAAACCTCATGTATACAACCTTCTTAATAAATTATATCCATCATATTCATTTCTTAGGGCTGTTGTAACAAATTTCCACAAACTTGGTGGCTTAAAACAACATAAGTTTATTCTCTCGCAGTTCTAGAGCCAGAAGTCTGAGGCCATGGTGTCAGCAGGGCTGATTCCTCCTGGAGGCTCTAAGGGAGGGTCATTCCCTGCCCCTCTCCCAGCGCCTGGGGGCTGCCTGCATCCTTTGTGCTCCTTGGGTCATGAACACGGCATTCCAGTCTCTGCCTCCATCTTCACAGGCCTTCTCTTATAAAGGCGCTTGTCATTGGCCGTAGGGCCCACTTAGACAATACAAGGTGATCTCACCTTGAGATCCTTAACTTAATTACATCTACAAAGACCCTATTTGCCGGAAGCCGGTCCATCCTTGCTGCTTGACATGGTTGCTGCAGGGAAGAAACATCTGCACAGCATATGTCTCGGGGGACCTGGCGTATATGGCATACTGTTCTTGATGTGTTTGCTCCCCTTCTTGGCACTATGTGTTTTAACCAAGGTCACCTCTCCGAGAAAGGTTGTTTCCCCAGGTAGGAATTTTCCCCTGAAGTTAGGGAGGGAATAAAACCTCTTAACTCAG
>NW_006300047.1:1908615-1911321 GCF_000327345.1 Myotis davidii | reverse complement strand
ATACAGATGTAACAAGACAATCAAACACAGAACCTGGCGACCGAATCTGGCGGGAGAACCTAGACAGAACTTGGCTGGACATCCTGGCTAGAGATCCTGGCTAGGCTGCTGATCAACTGAACGCTGTCCCCATGTCATTCCTTCTTCGCTGACTCCGTCCACACCTTTGGGGACCCCTGGACCTGCTGGGGCTGGACCCCAGCACCTATTTCCAAATAAGGTCACCTTCACAGGTTTGGGTTAGGACTTGGACGTATTTTTTTAGGAGCACTGTTCAACCACTACAGACAAAATACAGATAAATGCTGGAAGGAATCAGAGGAAGCTGTCTGAAAAATGACAATAGGGAGGTAAGTGATAGTAAGATCTTAGTATATGGCTCAGCGCCAGACACACAGTGGGTGCTCCAAAAGTATGTACCTACAGGGTAGGCAAAAGTAGGTCTACAGGTGTGAGTATGCAAAACACCAAGTTTATTCTTGTATTTTTTTATTATTTATTTGTATTGCAACTGTAAGCCTCCTTTCGCCCACCATTGTATATTTACAAAGATAAATGTTCAGTCAGAGCTGTTCAGATGCTCCCGTTTGGCCTGGTTTAGAAGTTTTCGCAAACGCCAGCAGGTTTGGCTACAACTGGGGCCCCTTCTCTCGGGACTTCACTGAAAACACCTTAAGTCTAATTTTTCTGTTTGGCAAAAAGCCACTGTTCCTGTGGCAGCTTCAGGTTGGTGCAAGCCCCACGGGAGACACTTTACCTGCAATGAGGCCCTTTGTTTCCCCAGCCTCCGGCTTTCCTCCTGCCTGCCTCGCTGGACGCCTCCGCCTCTGTGCTATTGAGATATATTTTGTAAAAGTGCTCACTCTCGGGTGAGGATTTAAAAAAAAAAAAAAAACCCACAAAAAACACACCTCTAAAGGACCCTTATTCACTCAGTTCCTTGTCAGAGGCCCATCGCCCTACTGAACACGGTTAGATTCTAGAATTGAAAGCCACTCGCCTTTGGGAGAAGCAGGCAGCTTTTACACTATGGATCACTTTGGGATTCCTTGGGATCCTCCTGGCTACTACCCTACTCTGTGGAATGACTGCACTCAGGAGGTCAAACTCCTCTCTGGGTTTGGGCAACTGAGTGCAGAGGCTGTGTGGGGAGTGAGGATGATGGGAAGAATAACAATAGCTAATGTTGATCGAATGCCTCCTGTGTGCCAGGCCTGGGCTAAGTGCCTTCCATTACTCACACCATACAGACAAGGACATGGGGCTCAAACAGGGAGAGTGTCTGACCCAAGGTCATGCAGCTAGTCAGTGCCTCGCTAGGGCTCCAGCCCTGTCCCAGCCCTGATCGTGCACCAGTGGAGTCCCTCAGTCTGGTCTATATCCTCTCGCAATACAGGACCCCTTGCAGAATGTTGGTGAACCAGTTTTGGCCCGGTGTGTGTGTGTGTGTGTGTGTGTGAAAGAGGAAAACAAAATTGTGCATTTGCAGACTCATGTTCATAGCAACATTGTTCATAATAGCCAAAGGTGAAAGCAGATCAGTGTCCTTCAACAGATGAATGGATAAAGAAAATGTAGTACAGTAGTCCCCACTTATCTGAGGTTTCACTTTCTGTGGTTTCAGTTGCCTGCAGTTAACACATCATTGCAAGAAGGGTGAGTACAGTACAGGAAGAAATTTTGAGAGAGAGACCATAGTCACATGACTTTTGTTATAGTATCTATATATATAAAAAGCCGGCAACTGGAACGCTGTAACAACTGGATTGACTGGTCGCTATGACTCCCACTGCAGCCAGGGAACCTACCCAATGGGGGGTAGGGCCAGTGCAGAATGACCAGTCGCTATGATGTCGACTGACCACCAGGGGGCAGATGCTCAATGCAGGAGCTGCCCCCTGGTGGTCAGTGCATTCCCAGGGGGAGTGCCCTCAGCTAAAAGCTGCGCTCACAGCTGGCAAGCGATGCGGCAGCGGCGGGAGTATCCCCCCAGCCCCCCTATGACCCAGAAGGCAGGCCCGGTACACCCCACCCCTGGTTAGCCTCTCCCATCCCGATCAAGGGTGGGGTGACCAGCCAACTCCCCTGCAGCCCTTCCCCCTGGCCAGCCCCAACCCAATGGGCTCCCACCACCCAGATTGGCCTATAGCCCCTCCCCCCAGCTGGCTACATCCCTGATTGTCCCCATCTCCCCTTTGGGGTTGGGGCCAGCCAACCTCCTGCAGCCCCTCCCCCAGGCTGCTGGCCCCCATTCAGCCCCGCCACCCCAATCCAGGTGGTGCCCGCCGGCCAATTGCCCGAAGCCCCTCCCTGCAGCCGGCCAGGCCCTGATCAGGACCCAATTGGGGCAGGCAGGCCAGCTAACCTCCTGCCGTCTCCTCCTCCCACAGGCCTGGTCCCGATCCACCCTGATTGGGGCTGGGCCAGCTGGAAACTACCTGTGCACGAATTCGTCCACTGGGGCTCTAGTCCTATATAATAAAAGCGTAATATGCTAAGTGTCTGGTCGTCCGGTCAGCCATTCAACCAATCAAAGCATAATATGCTGATGATATGCTACCGCTATGACATGCACTGACCACCAGGGGGCAGACACTCCAACCGGTAGGTTAGCTTGCTGCTGGGGTTCAGCCGATTGGGACTGAGCCAGATGGGCTGGACACACCCTGGAGCCCTACCACAGTTCCTCCCTGGCTGGCCCAGCTC
>NW_006300047.1:1907828-1908494 GCF_000327345.1 Myotis davidii | reverse complement strand
GAATGTAAAATAAAAGAAACTGATTAAAAATGTGTATTGATAAATTAAACATGAGACTATTATAGCCTGAAACATGGATTAAAAATAGTAAATATGAGTTATATATATAAACGCCTAAGCAACCAAATGACCAGTCAACTGGTCTCTATGACATGCATTGACCACCAGCGGACAGACGCTCAATGTACAGGATTGGGCTCCTTCCTGTCTCAATTGGACCTGTGGGGATCAGGCCAAAAATGGCTATCTGATATCCTCCGAGGGGTTCCAGATTGCCAGAGGATGTAGGCAGGCTGAGGGAACCCACTGGTGCACAAATCTGTGCACTGGGGCTCTAGTCCTATATAATAAAAGCGTAATATGCTAAGTGTCTGGTCGTCCGGTCAGCCATTCAACCAATCAAAGCATAATATGCTGATGATATGCTAAGGCCACTCAACTGCTCGTTATGACATGCACTGGCCAAAGAGGGGAGACGCTCCAACTGGTATGTTAGCTTGCTGCTGGGGAACGGCTGATCAAGATTGAGTGAGACAGGTCAGACATGCCCTGGAGCCCTCTCATGGTCCATCCTCAGCTAGCTAACCTCCCACATCCCTCCCCAGCCCTGATCGTGCACCAGTGGGGTCCCTCGGCTTGGCCCGTGCCCTCTCTCCATCCGGGACC
>NW_006300047.1:1906929-1907613 GCF_000327345.1 Myotis davidii | reverse complement strand
GATGTCCACCTATCAGATATCCCCCAAGGGCTCCTGGACTGTGAGAGGGCACAGGCCAGGCTGAGGGACCCCCCCCCACCACCACCAAGTGCCCAAATTTTGTTCACTGGGCCTCTAGTATTGTTATAACTGTTGATTTTATTATTAGTTATGGTTGTTAATATCTTACTGTGTCTAATTTATAAATTAAACTTTATTTTTTAATCCTCACCTGAGGACATGCTTTCATTGATTTTTTTTTTAATTGAGAGAGGAAGGGAGAGAGAGAGTAAAACATCAATTGATTCCCTCCCTCATGTGCCCTGACCGGGTTTGAACCTGAGACCATTCATTGTACGGGACAGTGCTTCAGCCAACTGTGCCACATTGGCCAAGGCTATAAATTAAATATTACCATAGGTATGTATGTGTAGAAAAAAACATAGTATACATAGGGTTTGGTGCTATCTGTGGTTTCAGGTATCCCCTAGGGCTGTGGTCGGCAAACTGTGGCTCGCGAGCCACATGTGGCTCTTTGGCCCTTGAGTGTGGCTCTTCCTAAACCTTAGGAGTACCCTAATTAAGTTAACAATGTACCAACCTATATAGTTTAAGTTTAAAAAATTTGGCTCTCAAAAGAAATTTCAATCGTCGTACTGTTGATATTTGGCTCTGTTGACTCATGAGTTTGCTGACCACTGGTCT
>NW_006300047.1:1891261-1901433 GCF_000327345.1 Myotis davidii | reverse complement strand
CATCGATGAGAGAGAAACATCAATCAGCTGCCTCCTGCACATCTCCTACTGGGGATGTGCCCGCAACCCAGGTGCATGCCCTTGACCAGAATCGAACCTGGGACCCTTGAGTCCGCAAGCCGACGCTCTATCCACTGAGCCAAACCGGTTTTATTTTATTATTAGTTGTGGTTGTTAATCTCTTACTGTGTCTAATTTATAAATTAAACTTTATTTTTTAATCCTCACCTGAGGACATGATTTCATTGATTTTTTTTTTTAATTGAGAGAGGAAGGGAGCGAGAGAGAAAAATACATTGTTAAAAGCACAGGAGCTTAGGAGCCAGGAGGGACACCTGACCCAGCCCAAGGTGGCCAGGAGGGCTCCTCACCGCAGGTCACAGCAGGGCTGGATATTGAAGAATGAAGACATGTAAGACAGGCAGCAAGGTGAGAGCAGCCTGTCCCAAGGGCCAGGGTGGCAGTCAGTGCTGACCCTCTTGGGGGAGGCTGTCCCTGTGACCTAGGGCAGTGGTCGGCAAACTGCGGCTCGCGAGCCACATGCGGCTCTTTGGCCCCTTGAGTGTGGCTCTTCCTCAGCCACCTTAGGAGTACCCTAATTAAGTTAACAATGTACCAACCTATATAGTTTAAGTTTAAAAAATTTGGCTCTCAAAAGAAATTTCAATCATTGTACTGTTGATATTTGGCTCTGTTGACTAATGAGTTTGCCGACCACTGCCCTAGGGATACAAGGTGGGAGACTACTATATATTCCATACAATGGAAAATTATTCAGCTTTAAAAAGGAATGAAATTCTGTTCTGGTCTGTGTGGCTCAGTTGGTTGAAGGTTGTTCCATGAACCAAGAGGTCACTGCTTCGATTCCCAGTGAGGGCATATGCCCAGCTTGCAAGCTCAATCGCCAATGGGAGGAGTGTAGTAGATAGCCAATCGATGTTTCTTTCTCATCGATGTTTTCTCTCTCCCCCTCTCTCTCTTCCTCTCTCTCAATCAATAAAAACATATTTTAAAAAATAAATAAAAAGGAAGGAGATTCTGACACATGCTACAACATGGATGAGCCTCAAGGACATTATGCTAAATGAAACAAGACAGTCACAAAAGGCCAAATACATTATGATTCCGCTTCTATGAGGTACCTAGAATAGCCAAAGTCATTGAGACAGCAAGTAGAATGGTGGGTGCCAGGGGCTGGGGGAGGGGGATGGGGAGTTAATGGGCACAGTTTCAGGTTTACATGATGGAAAGAGTTCTGGAGATTGGATTTACAACATGAATGTACTTAGTACTGAATTGTGCACTTAAGAATGGTTAAGATGATAAATTTCATGTTACGTGTATTGTACTACAATTAAAAATAAAACAATAATAAGGACACATTTGTAATACCTTAACTAATAATAAAAAAAAGAAAAAAAATAAAACAATAAAATAAATTATTGTGTAATAACATGTAAATAGCAGAGTGCCCAAACCTCTGATGGGTTTTACATGTGAACACGCTCGTGTGGTGACCACCCCGACTGAGAGAGGAAATGCAGCTCCCAGGGACCCTGCAGGCCCCGCCCCATCAACACCTCTCCCCCAACAGGTCCTGTGGACCAGACTGTCACCAGTCCTACGCCTGTTCTCAGATGTCACATGCAGTCATGCAGCGTGTCCTCTTTCGTGTCTGGCCTCCTTGTCTGAACGCTGTGTCTACGTGCTCACTCTGGCTGCATTCGCTCTCATCACTGTGTGATATTCTGTTGGTGAACAGAGCACACTTATTTATCTGTTCTGTTATTGCTGAGTTCCCTGTTCCCAGTTTGGATTGTTAGGAATAGTGCTGATCTGAGCATTCCTGTGTCTGTTTTGGTGACCGTGCAACCGAATTCCTCTTGCGCATATACCCAGAAGGGGGATTGCGGGACCATAGGCCGTGTGCATGTCCAGCCTCAGTAAACTCACACTCCCAGCAGCTGCTGCCAGGAGGCCCAGCAGCACCCCACACCAACTCTGTCTTTTTCATTATGCGCCTCTGGTGGGGGTGCTCCATGTGATGCTTTGTGAAGAATTGTGGTCTGAGGCCTTGATGACCAGCTCTTATCCAGTAAAGGTTCTGATGATGTGTAGAGAGAATGTTCTAGATGGCTTATAGCAGTGGTTCTGACTGTGTGGTCCCTGACCTGTCGCATAGCATCACCTGGACCTTGTTAGAATTGCAGCATCTGGGGTCCCACCGCACAGCTACAGGGTCAGGAAGTCTGAGAGTGGACCCAGCGCAGCCTGTTCTAACCAGCCCCCCAGGATGCTGGGGCCAGTGCTCATAGCTCAGTGTTTACATGGGCCTTGTCCCTCACTCGCTGTGGCTCCTACACGTAGTTCTTAACCTCTCCGGCCTCACGTCCTCGTCTGCGGTATGGGCATGATAACCATACCTCCTCATAGTAGTTTTCAAGGATTAAGTTAACTAATGTCTGTACTGTGCTTGAAACAGTCCTTGACACCCAGCGGGCACTCCGTGAGTAGTTGTAAGGTGAACAGATAAAGCTCTGCCTGGCCTAAGGTGTAGGAAGCTGATAGAGGGTTAAGCCTCGGACTGACCTGTGGGCAAAGTCACAAACAATTCCCAGCTTAGAGGGCACAGTCCTCTTAGCATAATTAGGCTTGACCTTATAACACTCCCTAGATCTTATCTGGGAAGCTAATGGGCTGAGGAAGTGCAGGAAGTATAACCATGGTGTAAACAAGTGAAACTCACAAGAACAGTGTAACTTTGGTAACCACTATCTTGTTTACCTCTCACTATAAAATAGAGGCTCAGCTTGCCTTGGGATCTCTCTCTGTGGCCTCAGCCAGGCACAGGAAGATTCACGGAGACTAAGGAAAGCTAGAGATTTCTGTACGCTGTCTCTGTGTAAAACATTCTTTGCCGACTCCGTCCACACCTTTGGGAACCCCTGGATCGCTGGGGCTGGACCCCAGCATAAGGGAGGTTGGCACCAACATGGCCGGACACCCTGGTGCCACATAACTGCTGGTTAAGTGAGTGCACAGAAAGCCAGGCCCTCGTCTAAGGCAAAGCTCAAGTCTGAGTGGCTCCGAGGCACGTGAGGGGGTTGGGGTGGGCAGAGCTGTCCACGAGGATGTTCAGGGAAAGGGAAGCTCCCAGCCCTTTTTCCGGAGAAGCAGCTGTGCAGCCAGGTCCTCACTTCCAGGGCGCCCTATAGTCCTGCTGACGCCTCTCTCTGCTTCCACTTTCAGCTTCTTGGAAAGCCAACCTTCCCTAAACCGGGCCCCTCCTCTCAGCCCCCACCCAGGATCTGGGCACAAGAGGCGCCAGAAACATTGAGTCTCAGCCAAGTCTGGCAGATAAGAAATGCCCCTTGTATCTGCCAAGGTCAAAATCACACTCACCAGGGCTGGGTGGTGCTGCCTCCGGGAGGCATCTTGCAGAAAACGCTCACAAGCATTTTCACCTTGCGCCAAAGAACCTGAGGTCCAGGTGACTTGGTACGGCCGGGCGGTGGTTGTAAAAGACCGGAAAGAACCTGTGTGCCCGGCAATCTGAAAGTGAAAAGCAAGTTACGGTATAAGCACCCGATAGCCCAGCTTTTATGTGCTGATAGGGAGACAAAGTGCAGGTGATAAAAGCCAGGCAGGTCTGGGTGTAACCATTTATTTGTCTAAGTGAGAAAAACTGGTACGATTTCCATGTGCTGGGGCACACAGCGTCTTTACAAAGAGGCCCGCAAGAAACTGACCACAGCATTGCCTCCAGGGAGGACAACCAGAGGCTGGGGGTAGGGTGGGAGGGAAACCGACATTTGTTTTTTTCTATAAAGCCTTTTGGATGCTTTGAATTTTTGTTTAAGTCATGTGCACGTGGTTTTTGTGTGTATGTGTGTATGTGTGTGCGTGTTTTCTAAGGAAGAAGGCAAAGGAAGATCTTGCTGGAGGGACATCCTATGTTGCTCACTTTCTGAGAGATTTAGGTTAAAGTCAATTAGGGCTTTGGACTCAGACAGTCCGAGTTCAAATCTGGGCTGTCTCACTTTGAAGTTATCCCAGGCAACCTTTCTGAGCCGTGACTTTTCTCTTCTGTAATGGCACGTTATTAATATTCATATTCATATGATATTAATTGATGTTGATATTAATATAATAATAATAGTTCCTGCCTTGTAAGCTTGTTGTGTGGCTTAAATAAGGCTGTGTACAGACATGCTTAAGAAAGTGTCAGGCGCTCACAAGCCCCCCCCGCCCCGCCGCCGCCTATACAAAGGTTCCCATTGCTATGGGAGACAGGGCGGGCAGAGTTCCCGTGCCTGTTTCCTGATGGGTAAGTTGAGGCACAAAGTAGCAAAGTCTAGGGTGAGAGCCTGGTTGGGGCGTCTGGTCACCTGTGATGTGACTCCCTGTCCTCTCCTGAACTGGAAAGGCTCTCTGGGGAGCTGTAAAATGCTGGGCCTCCAAGCGCCTGGTCTGGGGGACAGGGCTGCTTCCAGGCCTCAGGACATGAATGCTCTGGGGTCTGTTCAACCCACTGCTAGTGGGGCCTGCAGTTCTGCGTGGCCAGCAGGTTCCCTGGAGAGACGGGTGGGTGCTGCTGGCCTGAGGACCACACTTTGAGTAACCAGGGCTTTGGTCAGGGTTTCAGCTTCCCAGCGTGTGATATGTGTAAGAACTCACTGAGCTGCACGTTTCAGATGAGTGCGTTTTACTGCATCTGGGTTATATCTCGATGAAAAAGATCACACACATGCACACAGATGATTTCGGATGCTTCGTGGGCAGGGAACTAAACACATTAAATAACAGTGAGAAAGAAACCAAGAATGGTCTCAAGAGGAACTCAGGATGGTTAATGAACTAGCATTGCCTGGGCCTGGCCACACACAGTGCCCCTCAGCCTTCCTCTCCCGCCCTACTCTCTCTGGATCCCCGGACTCCACCCCCCAAACCCCTCTTCCCATCCACCCTTCCCACCAGGTGCTGGGGGGATTGGGGGGCACCACACCAGCCAATCTCCCTTTCTCAGGAAATGTGTGTGGTCCCTGGGCCTGGAGACAAAGCCACCTCCTTTGTGGTTTGGCCCCCAGGAAGGGAAGGGGAGAAAATCCTTAGGAGAGGTTCCAAGAAGTAGGGATTACTGCTTCCAAGGGAGTGCCCAGTGCAGGCGGCTGAAAGCTGCCTGCTTTCCGGAAGAGCCCGGGCACTCCCTCCTTTGCAGGAATCCGCAGGACCACCCTCCTGCTGTCCCTCCCTCCTTTACTGTTGGTGACGCCTGGGCCCTTCTGCGAGTGGCCTCTGCCCTCTGACCCCCACCCCTCCCGCTGCCTTTGCTGTGCCCTTTCCCGGCTCCTTCCCTCTTCGGCCCCTCCTGCCTCACTCTATTCTTTCATTTCCTCACCGAGTCCCTGGCTCCCCAGGGCTGAAGGGCTGTGGGGTGCAGTGTGGGCTCGGGCTCTGGCTCTGGAACCAGTGTGTGAGGCCAGAATCCGCTCCACACGGACTTGCTGTGTGTCTGTGGGCAGCTGCTTAACTTCTCTGTGCCTCGGCTTCCGTGCCTGTGGAAAACGTCATGGGGTTGTGGGTTGTTTGTGAAGATGAAATACACAAATACAAGTGGAGCCCTTAGGACTCTCCACGGAAGTAAGTGCTTTGTATTGCCCAGCTGGTCAGGGTGGCCTGCCTGGGAATGAAGTGGGGATGAAGGGGCCCCATAATCCCTCTGCGACAGGGAGCCTCAGTTTACCCTCTTGTGAAAGAGTTTCAGTGGCTCTGACCTTAAAGCACTGGTTACCTGGTTTTAGGATTTCGAGGATCAGCAGACTTGATTGGGGGAGTTAACCAGCAACATAAAATTAAAAAAAAACACCCACAGAGTTTTGGAGAAATCAACTAATATCGACATTTCTATCCCTTCCTAAAAAGAAGGGCATTTAGTGTGCACATGTGCATACCCATGTGCAGATGTGTGCGCACACACACGAGTTCACACTGTCAGATGAAAGCTAGTCCCTAAAATGGAGTGATTTCCGTGTCAGCACTTGCACAGGGCCAGGTGTGAGCTCATTAGGCCTTGGTGCAGCCTCATGAGAGGCGCCTCTATTTCCAGCTGGGAAGTGGGTGCCTGGGGACGTGAAGTGATGTGCCCAAGGACTCTAGCCCTGGGGGGTGGGGGTGGCTCCCTAGGCCAGTGGTCCTCAAACCTCAGCATGCATCAGTGACACCCAGAGAGCTGCCCAGCGCTCAGTGACTCGGGGCAGCCTGAGAAGGCGCATTCCTCACAGGCCCTGTGACACCCTGAGAACCTCTGTCTGCTCTTTGTCAGACGGATCCCAGGACTCACTTTCGCTTTAGCTGGTGGAGCACCTCCTGACTTGTCCTGCTTTTCTCTCTCTGCTTGGAAGATGCGGCCGGGGGTCAGAGTCGGAAAGCCAGCACATGGGACCCTCGGCTGGGTCCAGGACACCAACTTTGGGGCTGTCCCCACAAGGGCCCCCGTGTTCCCATCTGACAAGTGAGACCATTGTTACCTTCTCTGCCTTTCCGGGGGGGAGGGGGAGAGGAGGGGGAGGGAGCATGTAGGGGAATGAGGAGGAGAACCCAGGTTGTCACTGGTGAGCAATCCTTTTTACTAGACAGTAGTTACTGAGCATTCCATGTGCCAGACACGATTTTATGTATTTATTTGTCGAATATTTATTGTGAGTTTCCTAGGTTTCAGGCAAGCCCTGTTCTGAGGCTTCATATCTGTCAATTTTCATTATGAGGTAAGAACGGTCTTATCTTCGTTTTATAGGCGAAGAAACCGAGGCGCAGAGAGAGTGAGCTACTTGCCTGAGGTTTCACAGCAAATAAGAGGTAAGATCCAGTTACCAGGCAAGGCTGGGAAGCTCCACAGTCTGTCTCTGGTCCCAACCCTGGTCTTGTTCGTGATAATCCAGATCAGGCCTGGGGTGTGGGAAGGGCTCTGCCAGGCACTACCCCGGCTTACCCGTACAATGGGTTCATCAGTGCCCCCCAAAAGATGGCTTCACATTCTAACCCCCAGAACATGTGCATGTGGCCTTATTTGGAAAAACAGCTCTTTGCAGATGTAATTAAGTTAAGGATCGCTAGATGAGAACATCTGGATTTAGGGCGAGCCCTAAACCCAGTGACAGATGTCCTTATAACAGAAAGACAGAAGGAGATTTTAGACAGAGACACGGGGGTGGAGGCCAGTGAGGGCAGAGGCAGAGACTGGAATCATCCAGCTCCGATCCAAAGAATGCCTGGAACCAGCAGAAACCAGAGGGAGTGGGATCCTGCTGACACCTCGATTTCACACTCCTGGCCTTCGGAGCTGTGAGAGAGCAATTCCTATGGTTTTAAGCCACCCAGTGAGTTACAGCAGTCCTAGGAAGCTGACGTGCTGGGTGATCCTGAGCAAGTCCCCTCCCTCTCTGGGCTTCTGTGTCCTTACCTCAGCCCCACCATTCAGCCCCTGGTTCCCTGCTCACTGGCCCCTAACACCAGCTGGCCAGGGACCTTCCCCGGGCCTGTGGGGGCATGGTGGGCCCCGGAGCCCCCCCTGGGACGTGCTGGCTGGGCTGGGGTCAGGAGATATGAGCCCCGCTGTAGATATTCGTGAACTCAGACAAGATGCTACTACCCGCAGGGCCTCAGTTTCCCCCTCTGTAGGATGGGAGCCCTCTTGCCTCCTGGGGCTGCTGTGAGCATCCTGGGCTCCTGCCTATAAACACAGCAGCCCTCAATCTGTGGTGAATTCGTTTCATTCCTTTAAGGAGCTTTTACTGCACTCGTACTATGTGCTTGGCTGGCCATGCTACCCTTCTCAAGGAAGCCGGTTGTTAGTATTATGATTATAATTATCTCCACTTGAGGAACGAGGGAGAACAAGGTTCAGAGAGGTTAAACCCTTTATAGAAGGCACCACGCCAGCAGAGCCAGAGCCAGAGCCCCAGCCCCGGTCTCCCTCCCTCTGATCAGCTGTGACTGCTGGGGGTTGCTTCTTGGTGGGTGGGGTGGTGAGAGCTGGCCACTTGGGAAGGGAGGTGCAAGGAGAGGGGCATGTGTGCATATGTGTGTGTACATGTGCACGCACACACACGTGTACCTCTGTGAACTTACTTTGTGTGTGTTCATGTGAGTTTTGCTTTCACATTCAGTGCTGCTCAGGAGCCCTGATTCCCGTAAACCTCATGGTCTGGTTTCCACCAGACACTGCGCAGCAGTGGTGGTGGGCACGGTGACCAGACTGGTCTGCCTGTGGCTTCCTCTTCGCGCCGCTCTGCTCCCCCAGTGGCTGCAGGGTGTGGAGGGTTGTAAATGAAGGCAGGACACCTGGCCTCACAGCCAGCTGCAGGGGCTGTGTGAATCTGTGGCATGCAGCCCACCACAGGAGCCTGAGGAAAGTCATGCACCACTGAGGCTGGCGAGGGCAGAGCGTCCTCAGGAAATGGGGGGGTGGGTGTCTTGGGGACCTGTCTTGGGTCACCAGGGCCCAACAGGTGAGAAAGACTGGTGAAGGAATCTACCCACAGCATATCCAGCTGTGTGGGCCGGGGGCCCTGTGTCCCCTCCTATAAAATCAGGGTGGGAGTCCTCCATGAGGAGCAGGAGCAGGAGCAGGAGCAGGAGCAGGGATGAACTGTACCAGGTAGTCACTCATGGGCTCATCAGGCAAGATCTGGAGACTGGACTGTGAACGGGACCATCCCATGGAGGCCCAGCCTGTTCATACACTGGAGCCTGGTTCTTTCCAGCTTCCCCAATCCTCTGTCCTCATGCCTGGGAACAAGGGCCCTCCTGAGGACTCCCTGGCCAGCACTGCTCAGCCCCTCTAAGTGGCCTCTGCCCACAGGTCCCCGAGAACAGCTCGGGGCGGGGGGAGGGGGCGGGTGACACTCAGAATCCAATGCCAAGCTCTGTCTCCAGCCCAGCCTCTGTGGCACCTGAATGTGGCCTTGTTGTTTTTTTTAATTCTCACCTGAGAATATGTTTTTATTGATTTTAGAGAGAGAGGAAGTAAGAGAGGGGGGGGGGGAGAGGAGAGAGAGACACACACGCACATTGGTTGCCTCCCTCATGCACCCTGACCAGGGAGGGATTGAACCCACAACCTTTTTTTCTTTGGTGTACGGGATGATGCTTCAACCAAACCAGTCACCTCGCCACCCAGCCACCCTGCCAGGGTTGACTGACACTTCCTTTGTCCCCAGCTGGGTTCACTCTAGTGTCTCTGTTTTGCAAGGCTGAGGTTTCTGAGTCCCCAGACGCAGTGCTGTACGCCTCAGTGAATCTACCATGAGGGTATGCCCCCACACTCCCAGACAAACTCAGTCCCAGGACAGCTAAGGAAGTAGCTCTTTCTGGCAGCTGGGCATTCTGGTTTGGAGAAACAGCCTCAGGCTTTGACGGGCGGTCATCATGTCCATCCCTCTGCCTCCCAGCCTAAGCCCGCCTGAAACCCACCAGGAGAATGTACCTGCTGCTTTTGGGGGGCCATTTCAATGCTGCTTGTTCCCCACTTTTCTTCCTGCCCCATGAAATAAGGCATTCCTTTTCACTGCCTTGCTCAAAGGATTTTGTTTTTGTTTTTTGGGGTTTTTTTTTAAGCAGACATGGATGGTGATGTTCACTCAGTCTCAGTTTTCTAGAACAGTTCCACTTTCTCAGAACTGTCATCAGTGCAAGAAAAGGGGTCCATTACAGTTACAATATATTGCCCAATTTTATGGTTTATATCTCTGAAAGATACCAGTAAATCAGATTACACTGCTCAGGGGGAAAGGAATCCTGGACTGGACTCTTGTCTCATTTCCAGTTGGAAAGCTGTTCTTAGTAGCCACATGTGCACGGGTCCGAGGTCGTCCATGGCACAGAAGGAACCATTGGCCAGAGCTTCCAGGTCACAACTAGTCACTTTTAGGGGTGATATTTAATCCATTTTATCACATATGTTCAGTGCAAAGGATTGAAGCTTTGGAGGCAGACTGATGCAGGGTCTGTCTCTTATTGGCTGTGTGGCCTTGGGTAAGTTACTTAACCTCTCTGCTTTCGGGGTTCCTTGGGTGTAAATTGAGGGCACCGTTATCCCTAGATACTTTTTTTTTCTGGTTTGAACCTTTAAAAAAAAAGATGAAATTCACATAGTAACCATTTTATTTTTATTT
>NW_006300047.1:1882606-1891059 GCF_000327345.1 Myotis davidii | reverse complement strand
TGATGACAGAGAATCATTGATCAGCTGCCTCCTGCACACCCCCTACTAGGGACCAAGCCTGAAACACAGGCATGTGCCCTTGACCAGAATTGAAGCCGGGACCCTTCAGTCTGCAGACCGATGCTCTATCCACTGGGCCAAACTGGCTAGGGCCATATTAACCATTTTAAAGTGTACAGCCCACCTCTATCTAGTTCCAAAGCATTTTCATCAGTCCAAAAGGAGACACTGTATGCATTAAGCAGCCACTCCTCAGTCCTCAGTCCTCAATGCACGTTAAACATTAACTTATTATATATACACTGTTATACTTTCTTGGGTCTCTAGGCTGAGCCCCCTGAAGAGGAAATGGTTTTTGGGCTGGGCCACCAGCTGGTGACAATGGACAGCCTTTTGCCATTTATATGGAGTCAACTAGCCTGGGACTGGGATTCTGCTGTGTGTGTGTGTGTGTGTGTACAATGCTATGAATTTTAACACAGGTGGAAATTCATCTGACTTCCACCACAACCAGGACACAAAGCAAATCTATCACCTTGGAAAGTTTCTTCCTACTGCCTGTTTATAATCAGCTCCCTCAACCTCCCCCAGCCCCTGGCAACCACGGCTCTGTTTTCTGTCCATATAGTTTTAGCCATTGCAGAATCTATCTTTATATATAAAAGGCTTATATGCAAAGTGTCCTCTCAGGAGTTGGATTGTTTGCTATGGCGTACTCTGACCACCAGGGAGTGGCACAGAATGAAGGAAGGCCCCAGCTGGCAGCTGGGAGGGGGAGGCCCCAATCGGCCCTGATCTCTGGCCAGGCCTAAGGACACAGGCCTACCCATGCAGAATTTCATGCACCGGGCCTCTAGTATATATAAAAGCCTAAGTGACCATGTGATATCCTTACTGCTGCCGTGGAAGTGGGAGAGGCTCCTGCCACAGCCTCTGCACTCACCAGCTGTGAGCCTGGCTTTTGGCTTGGGAAGTGCACTGACTACCAGGGGGCAGCTCCTGTGTCGAGCATCTGCCCCCTGGTGGTCAGTGCACGTCATAGTGACCAGTCATTACGCTGTTCAGTCGATTTGCATATTAGCCTTTTATTATATAGGACTAGAGACCCAGTGCATGGATTTGTGCACCAGTGGGGTCCCTTGGCCTGGCCTGCAGGGATCGGGCCGAATCCGTGCACCAGACCTTCAACATCCCCCAAGGGGTAGGGACCCCAACTGGTGCACAAATCCGTGCAACGGGTCTCTAGTATCATATAAATGGACTCCTGCAGTTTGTTAACTTTTGAGCCTGGCTTTTGCCCAACCCAATGTACTTGAGATTCATCCAAGCTGCTATGTCTGTTAGCTGTCCATATGTTTTTCTTGCTGAGTAGTATTTGTTGGTGTGGGTATACAACAGTTTGCTTCTCCATTCACCTGTTGAATAATATTTGAATTGTCTCCAGTTTGGGACTGTCAGAGTGTTCACACATCTTCTAGGGACAGATTGGGAAAAGCATAGATCTTCTCAGTGGTTTGTGGTTTTTTTGAAAAGTCAAGGAAAATGTGGGGAAGTTGTGCCCAGGGCCATCTAGCCAGCTGCTGAGAGGGCACTGCCCTCCACTACTCAGAGCTGCACTAACACGGTAGCCACTGGCCTCATGAGGCAACTGAGCACTTGAACTGTGCCTACTGTGAACTGAGATGGGTGTCAGGGTCAAATACAGAGTGGATTTCAAAGATTTGATATGTGCAAAGGTCCTGAGGCCAGAGCTTGCCTGGTGCATTTGAGGCACAGCAGGGAAACAAGTGGGGTTGGAATGGAGGGAGAGAGGGAGAGAGAGGAGGAGCTGAAGGCAGAGAGGTGACCTCATGGTATCTTTCTATCTCTATCCCCCCACTTAACTATTGCACCTTTGGGGCAAGGGCTGGGGTCTGTCTTATAAGTCTCTCTAGCCCCAGGATCAGCACAGTGCCTGCCATGGAGTAGGTGCCTGTTACATGCTTTTTGGATGAATGAACGAATGAATGCATTTTGGTGGGAACTAAATGCAGCTGAGATAAACTGAGCAGCCTGGAGGGAGAAAACACTGCCTGTTGTGGGGCCACTATGGGGAGTGCCTCGGTGGGATACACCTTCTGGACTGAGGCACTCACTCCTCAGCTGCTGGGAGAGTTGGCAGTTGATGACTCAAAGCTGAGTCTTTCTCTGGGAATGGCCCCCAAGTCACACCCCCAACCTCTTATTGGCTGTGTGGAGTACGACTGGTCAACATGGATTCAAAGACCCAGCCCCCTTTCGCCAGGTGGGACACTTCTGCAGGGCTGTCTCAGCTCCATAACTTCTGATGGGACCACATTGCACCTCAGCTCCTCTCTCTGCTCCTGCTTCCCTCACTACCTGGCAGGTGCTCCCCTCAGTGTACCTGATTGCCAATCTGCCAGCTTCCCAGGTGACCTGCCAAGCCATAACCTTGCCAATTCATTTATTCAGCAGGTATGTGTGGAACAACTACTATGTCTCAGGCATTGTTCTAGGATCCACCAGTGACCCCAAATAGACCAGGACTGTTTGTGGAGGGATGTGGGCCATCTGGTTTTCAGATTTCACTGAGACTAGCTCAGCTCCCAGCCCCACCATTGCCATTCCACCTGCAGAAGCTCTGGCCCTGCTTCAACTTCCTGGACTGGTCTCAGAGGATGTGGACTGGTCTCAGAGGATGTGGACTGGTCTCAGAGGATGTGGACTCATGCAGGGGGAGTAAGGGAGCAGACTCGGGTAGCTCAGGTCTCTGGTGTCACAGATCCAGGTTCAAATTCCAGCTTGGTGCTTTTTTTCATTTTCCTAATGACCAATGATGTTGAGCATCTTTTCATGTAGTTATTGGCCATTTTTATATCCCTTTGGGGGAAAATTCTATTCAAGTCCCTTGCGCATTTTTAAATTGGATTATTTGTCTTTTTGTTGCTGAGTTGCAAGTGCTCTTTATATATACTGGATACTGGACTTGCATCCGATATGTGCTTTGCAAAAATTTCTCTCTTTCTTTAGATTGTCTTTTCACTTTGTAATGTCCTTTGATGTGCAAATGTTTTTAATTTTGATGAAGTCCAATTTATTTGTCCTGTTGCTTGTGCTTTTGGTGTCATTTCTAAGACTCTATTGCCATATTCAAAGTTGTGAAGATCTATCCCCATGTTTTCTTCTAAGAGTTTTATAGTTTTAGATTCTACATGCAGGGCTTTGATCCATTTTTTATATGATATGAAGTAGGGGTCCAACTTCTTTCTTTTGCATGGTGTTCCAACACCATTTGTTGAATAGACTATTCTTTCTCCCATTGAATGATCTTGTTGGCCCTTATCAAAAAGCAACTGGCCATAGATCCATGAGTTATTTCTCTGAAATGCAATGAAAAGTGAGATGGATATATGGGTGGATAGAGAGAAGGACGGGTGGATAGAGAGAAGTACAGGTGGATAGAGATCCGATAAGGTGAGTAAACTGTTCATTGTGGAATCTAAATGGTGGGCTCCCTACAACTCTTTCAATAATACAATGTCGGGGTGATTATAGGTTGCAGGCCTGCACCACAGCCTTCCTGCATCAGAACCCTGCATTAACTCATGGACTTGATTGCTGTAGGCTAAGTGCCATTTGAGCCTCCATTTCCTCCTTTGCCAAGGTCTCTGGCAGGGATTTGTGGATGAAATGAACAAACGTAGATATAGCAGCTGGCACCATGCACAGCCTGGAGTAGTAGTGGCAGAAGCAGTTGCTATTATTATTATCATTATTATTATTAGCCTGGAAAGATGGCTCTTACTTCTAAAAAGTGGGCTTTGCTTAGGGGCTCCTCTAGAAAGCTGGTCACCTTGAGTGGGCATGGAAATGCAGGCATCACCGTTGGGGCAGGGGACCCAGGAGTGTTGCTCATTGAGAGGTGTAACTCTCCCCACCCTGGCTTTGGCCTGCAGTTTCCATGGTTGGGGCCTATAGAAAGGGGGATCCCAGGGTCTGGCTTGGAGTCAAGAGAAGGGGGCCCCAGAGGCAAGAAGTGTCGGTCGTCCAGTGACCTTCTGGTGATGAATGAGGGAATAGGAAGCCCGCTTGTCACTGGGTGGGGGAGGGCATTAGCAACAAGTAAGTAAGTAGTCTGGGTTTCAGGAGCACTTTAGTGTCCACCTCACTCCAGACACTGTATTATTGAGAGAGTTGTGCAGTGAATACTGATGAGCACACCATTTAGATTCTATAATGAATAGTTTACTCACCTCTATTATCGCATCTCTATCTGCCTGTCCTCTGCCTGTCCTCTCTATTCATCTATCCCATCCACCTTACTTTTTGTTGCACTTCAGAGAAAGTTGCAGACATTTATATACCCCCAACCCCCTGCATACTTTGGCATTATCTCATTAACTAAATTTAAGTTGTGTTTATTATATATGTGTATATGTATACATATATATATATGTTTAAATATATTTTTATTGATTTCAGAGAGGAAGGGAGAGGGAGAGAGAGAAACATCAATGATGAGAAAGAACCATTGATTGGCTGCCTCCTGCATGCCCCCTACTGGGGATTGAGCCTACCACCCGGGCATGTGCCCTGACCAGGAGTCAAAGTGCGACCTCCTGGTTCACAGGTCTACGCTCAACCACTGAGCTATGCTGGCCAGGCCTAAGTTGGGTGTTTTTTTATAGAACCTGTATTTTTTTTTTTAAATTCCCGAGGGAATTCTTCCCTGGTGATGACCCAGGATAGTGGGTAAGAGTCCCCTTCACCTGGGGGCCTGATTATTGAAAGATACGTGGGAGGGACCCTTTGTTCCAGGTGAGGATCAGAACCATTGGCTCCACCTCTTACCAGTTGTGTGGTCCTGGGCAGGTCACATCACCTCTCCAGGCTTCAATTTCTTCAGCTATAAAATGGGCTTAAGAAGAGCTCGCTCTCCTTAGGGTTGTCATAAGACTCTGCATATGAAGCACCTGGCATGGTGCTTAGCACATAGTAAATGCTCAGCTAACTGCTTCTATTTTGAAGATGCCATTGCATGTATATCCTTCCAGAACAAACCCCTATTTTTTTGGGTGGTAGGGTTTGGTTTTTGTCCCAGGCAACCAGAGCATTTTAGATCTTATCTGGCGAATGGGCAGGTTGCGTGTGAGGCCACGGCCCAGAATTCCGCTTGCCTTACCTTTGTCCTCAGGTGGCAGGAAATCCCCTTTCCAGAAGGCTTTGATCTCACTTGGAAGCTGGGGGTAGAAAGGGAGATAATCTTCCATGGAGGTGAGTGCCCCCTAGCATGTGTCAATACACCCCAGTTGTCTGCTCACAACAATAATTTGAGACTCCAATTTCGCAACCCCGGGAGCTAGTGAAACGCTGCTAGCAGCCCCTTGGATATTTTTTTAGGAGATTCCGAGGAGCTGCATGTTAGTTTCCATACAAGCTGCCCAGACAACAGGAGAAGAGCTTGCATTCTAGGGATGTGAGTTCAGACTGCCTGTCCGTGGGCCAGAGTCACCCACAGAGCCTTTCAGGGGCGCAGAGCCTTTGTTTGTCTGTCTTAGACTTGAATAGGTTGCCAACATTTTTTTAAAGATATTTTTATTGATTTTTAGAGAGAGAGAAGGAAGAGGAAGCGAGAGAGAAAGAGAAACATGGATGTCAGAGTGGAACATTGATCGGCTGCCTCCTGCACGTCCCCCACTGGGGGATCTAGCCGGCAACCAGAGCATGTGTCCCGATCGGAAATCGAATTGGCAACCTCTTAGATGGGACGATACTCAACCAACTGAGCCATACCAGACAGGAGGCCAACAATTTTTTAAATAAGATTACACATGAAAATGTCCTGAAAAATCAAATCTGGCCACACTGGACCCATTGGCTGAGTGTGGCAACCATTGGCTGAGTGTGATCAGCCTCTTTATTGGGGCACATGAAGGCTAGTTTGTCACTCTTACACCAGGGTTACCTGCCTGGCTGCTGTTAGCATCTGAGTTTGGATCCCTGACCTAGCTGGTGTTTTGGAAAAATTACTCTGCCAGCAACAAGGCATGGGGCTTGATGTACGTGTGTGAATTTGAAGGCCAACGGAATGGTGGGATATTCCCAGGCTCTCAGAAGAGTCATGGAACAATCCCTGCAAAGCTCTTAGGGCAGGGCCTGGCTCAATATGTTTTAGCTGCTTTATAAAAACCAGCTCTTGCCGGATACCCTTTGGATGCCCAGGACTGCAGGAACCCCTGGGAGGACAGAGTCCGCTAAGGACTGGTCTTATGACTTTAAGGGTTGGTTAGGTTTTGTGGATTTTGCTGATTGGGGACATCTAATTTTTAGGAAGTGATTTCATTCCTCGGAATTTATCTGAAACATGCGCACAAATATTTAGCTCTAAGTAAGTTCACAGTAGTGATTTTAAGTAACAAATTGAAAATAGCCTTGATGTCCAACTCTAGCATATTGGTTAGATGGGAGATGAGACAAATAGAATATTATGCAGGCATTTAAGAGAAAGCATGGAAAGATGTTTATTATTAAGTGAAAATAATATACACAACAGTGGTTGGTGTGGCTCAGTTGGCTGAGCATCATCCCATGCACCAAAAGGTTGCCCATTCTATTCTCAGTCAGGGCACATGCCCAGGTTGCAGGTTCAATCCCTGGTCGGGGTGTGTGCAGGAGACAACAGATCAGTGTTTCTCTCTCACATCGATGTTTCTCTCCCTCTCTGTCTCCCTCTCCCTTCCTCTCTCTTTTAAAAAAGCTTTATATGTATATATATATGAAAAAGTATTTTAATATAAAAATTATATAACTATATGTATTTTTAAAAACCTGAATGCTAATACACCCAAATGTTAACAGTGATTATATATTTCAGTGCTTTTTACAATTTTCTTCTTAGTTTATATTTACTTTTCTGAATTTTCCACAATGAATGTGCATTTCTTTTGCAAGAAATATAGTAATATATGTATTAATTAACTTTTATTTTTATATTAAAATATAATAAATAACCCTGGTTGGTTTGCTCAGTGGTTAGAGTGTCAGCTCACAGACCGAAGTGTCCTGGGTTCAATTTCTGGTCAAGGGTACATACCTTCGCGGCAGGTTCAATCCCCACTTCTGGTCAGGGCTCCAGCAGGAGGCAACCAATCCATTTGTCTCTCTTTTCTCTCTCTCCCCCCTTCCTTTCTACTCTCTATAAAAATCAATGGAAAAAATGCCCTCACTCATCGGGGGAGGATTTTTATATATATAAGAGGAGAGTAATTTTACTAGCTGTCCCTGTCCCTCTTCTCAGCCTTCTCTCTTGACCTAATTCTTTTTTTTTAAAGAATGTCATCTTTTTAAAAAGTTTTTTTTCGGAGAGAGGAATGGAAAGGAAGAGAAACATCAATGAGAGGGGAAATATCGATCAGCTGCCTCCTGCACACCCCTATCGGGGATCAAGCCCCCAACCCAGGCATGTGCCCTGATGCGGGGAATCCAATCTGCAACCTCTTAGTGCATGGGCCGCCACTCAACCACTGGGTATACCAGCCATGCTTTGGGCTTGACTCAATTCTTTTTTGTTTTGTTAATCCTCCCCCCAGGGAATCTTTGAATTGCTTTTCATAAAGCATGGGAAGGGAGGAGGGTCGGGAGAGAGAAAGAGAGATATCAACTGGTTGCCTCCAGCGTTGACCGAAACTCGAACCTGGGACCTTTTGGTGTGCAGGCTGATGATCCAACTATTGAGCCACATTAGCCAGGGCTTGACTCAACTCTTGATCACTCCCAACAAACATGAGCTCATAATGGTACTATTCCTTTCAGTATTTATTATTTATTAACCCCAGAGTATGCTCCTATGCAAGGAGATGTAAAGATATATTCACGTTCTCCAGGTGATAAGCATGCACGCCAATTTTTAAGATGTGTTAAACAGGTTTTTTACTTCCTTACATTTATTATTTTAAAAATATATATTTTTATTAATTACAGAGGAAGAAAGGAGGGAAGGGAGGGAGGGAAGGAAGGAAGGAGAGAGGAAGGGAGGAGAAGAAGGAGGGGGGGGGAGGAGGGAGGGATAGGAGCATCAGCGATGAGAATCATTGATGGGCTGCCTCCTACACGCCCCGCACTAGAGATTGAGCCCACAACCCGGGGAATATGCCCTGACCTGGAATCTAACAGAGACCTTCTGGTTCATAGGTAGATGCTCAACCATTGAGCCACACAGGCCGGCTCCCTTTATTTATTCTCTTAATTCATTATATCCATTCATTCCCAGTTTGGGGGCGGTTTTTACTTTACGTGCGCATGCGCACTCCTGGCGGCTTGTGTGGGCCGCTCCACCGGGAGGTCCCGCCTTCTGACCGACCATTGGCCGGCTCCACCAGCTCTCCCCTGATTGGTGTCCGTAGGCCGGCCCCGCTGCCTATCAAAGTTGGCGGGAAAGTGGCCGGCGTAATGGC
>NW_006300047.1:1881938-1882577 GCF_000327345.1 Myotis davidii | reverse complement strand
TGGCCAGAGTGGAGCTCGGGGCTGACCCTTGTGTGCAGCCAGCGGGCAGGGCCCGGTCGTCCCTCCTCCGGGCTTTGCCAGTGCCGGTTCCCTGCTTCAGGACCCTTCCTTCCGGTTCCCACCCGAGTCTGGCGTCGCCCCAGCTGACCTGATGATAGGGATCACCTGCAGCCCGATTTTTTAAAGTGCAGGTTCCTAGGACCAGCGTCCCCCTCCCCCCTCCCGCCCCCAAACACACACACACACCTACCTCCTAATTGTAATCTCCAGGGAAGGGACCCCAGCATTGTTTTTGCAACAAGCCCCTTCCCAGGAGGTGATTTTTCAAAAAATTGTGACCATTGTGTCTTACCATGAAATACGTACTCCTGTTCCCTTGCCGCAGCCCCTGCCCCATTGTTCCGCGCCCCTCCCTCTCAGCCCTCTGCTGCAGCATTAGCCCAGCACAGGGCCAGTGAACTGCAGGCGGCCTCCTCTCTTCAGAGGGTCGACAAGCTGAAAACAGTTTTTACATTTCCAAATGGAAAGAAGTAATATTCAAGTATCAGTGGAATTAAAGCATCAGTATCTCTAAAGTTTTTTTTTTTTTGAGATGAAATTTTAATAATTTTTTGTATTTTTTTTTTTTATAAGTTTGAA
>NW_006300047.1:1878090-1881911 GCF_000327345.1 Myotis davidii | reverse complement strand
AGAGCATCGATTGGTTGCCTTCCACACTCACCCCGCAACCTGGGCATGTGCCTTGGGTAGGAATCAACCTGTGACCTTTGGGTGCACTGGATTATGCTTAACCAACTGAGCCACACCGGCCAGGGGTCTAAGTAAAGTTTTATTGCGACACATTTATATAATATCTAGGGCTGTTTTCGCATTACAACTGCAGAATCAAGTATTGCGATAGACACACTATCGTCTGCAAAGCCTGAAATATTTAAGTATCTGGCCCTCTACAGAAAAAGTTTGCTGACCCTTGGCCTAGCATGCAACTGGAGCTGCTTGGTGTCTCCCATGTCTAGTCCCAGCCATGGCATGACTTTGGCATCAGTAGGTACCTTAGCATTTGAACTGATGGGCATTGGTGAACCTGTCTGACTTACCCACTGCCTGAATGCCTGCAGGCAGGGGTCATGCCATTGCCTTTCCTTAATTAATACTAAATCTTGATTGACATCCTAGTTACTGCGTGCAGGCAGGGAGCCAAGAAAGTAAACAGACCACTAAAACACGAAGTAATATCTAGGCTTGAGCACAGGTTGCCAAAGGCACAGAGGAGCGGCAACCTGCCCAGGCCTGTAGGGTCAGGGAAGGCTTATTGGAGGAGGTGACATGAAGGATGTGTTGGAGTTACCTGTAGGGACCAATCTACCCAGGTTGCCTAGGACGGAAGGGGGTCCAGGCTGTGGAACTTTCAGTTTTAAAACCAGAACAGTTGGTCCCCCTATGTCTGTCTGAGGCAGGAGATTGTCCAGGTCTATGGAACAGCATGTGCAGAGCCTTGGAGGTGAGAGAGAGCCCCGTACCTTTGGGGAGCCTGACGCAGAATGTGGGGCAACGGTGAAAGGTGGGAGGGCTCCCATCCTGCTGAGCTGTTTGTGGAAGGACCTGCCTGTTTCAAGGTGGCCATTGGCTATATTCATCATGTCAGTGCTGTACCCCCATTGCTTTCTTCTCTGGAACAGCCAGCAGTGTGTTCCCATAAATGTCAGGTGCTGCATATGCAGAATTGAGTCAGAACTCTCCCAGTCTGCAGTGGAGAGGGGAGAAACACAGTGCCAAGACTGCACGTTGGGATCAGAGGGCTCTGGAGGCAGGAGCTGCGTTTGAGAAAGGTCGCTGATGCAGTGCGATAGGGATGGTTGTGAAGAGGAAGCAGCTGGAAGCAGACCAGCTGGAAGCGATTGAAATGTCCAGGGGATGAAGGCCTGACCAGCGGGGAGACAGTGGGGAGAGAATATGGAGGAGCAGGAGTGGGTAGAATAGACAGAACTAGTAGCCAGCTTGTCTGATCTCAGGCAGGAGAGCACGCATGCCTTTGAGCTCATCCTTCTAGTTGTGGGTGCCTTCTCAGTGCGTCTCCTGTTAGCATCTCCTGGTTAGGATCTCCTGGGGCTTGTTCTTTCTTTTCCTGTGTCTTTGTTCATTGTTTGTTTGTTTTTTGAGCGTTCTGTCTTCACCAGCACTTCAGGGCCATTCACAGAGGGTATGGCAAATGTATTTTTAGAACTAGCCTCTGTCACTGAGGAATGCTATGTTATTTGCTTAGTAGAATCTGGAGGCGAGTTCAGGGAAACCTAAGTGCATCCTTTCTGGAGTTGAAAACCAGAGGGTCAGGTGTCAGCTTGCCTGGCTTCCTTCAGTCAGACCCACATGCATTCTCAGCCCTGCTGTTGGAGGCATTGTGATTAAAGTGGCCTGGAAGGGCATGGAGGGGGCCTGGCAGCGTGCCTGCCCCTCCTGCTGTGTTTGGGTATTTTTATACAATTGAGTTTTGTGTGGTTAAGACCTGCCAAGTTTTGCTTTCAAGGAGAGCCACTTCCCCACTAGAATGGGAAGAGAGGCACAGTTAATATGTCATTAGATCGTCCTGATGGCAGCCTGCCCCGTTGTTGATTTGCTTACGTGTACCTAACTGGTGGTCAGGATAAAGCAGGAGGTGGCAGGGATTGGTCCTAGGCAGTTAGAACAACGGGGCAGCAGGGGGTGGGGTGGAGGGGTGCCGTAGCTTGCCCAGATCTTTTGGCAACATGGAGGGAAAATTGGATTTGCTTTGGGGCTGTTAGGGGCTGTCTTTGCAGAAAGAGGATTGGTCCCATGACCGAAACCAGTCACATACTCTGTGGCATTGAGCAAGGAACAAGGACAAGAGAAAGCTTGGGTTTTCTGCCCCTTCCTGAGAGCAGTCTGTCTAATTATAGCTCATACTCTGATGTGAGTCTTTTCCATTCCTTGGGCGTGATTGTTTTGTGCAAGATGGTAGCTTGTTGATTTTTATTTTTTTAACATTTGAAAACCAGAAACCAAAGAAGATAGAAATGTCATGTTCCAAGTTAAATGTTGAACTTAGGGCAGTGAAACTATCTATCTATAAATAAAGAGTCAGGGTCTCTAATGTCCACAATGACCAAGGCTCCACCGAACAACGGAAGTCAGTGCTGAGTTGCCGTGGTGACCCAGCATTGACTGCCGAGGGGGCTTCGGATCAGGCCCAGAGAGAGGCCTGCAGAGAGAGAGGCAGGGTCTGATCCGCAGCCTCTGTGACAGCTGTTGATCAGCCGTTGCCTCTCTCTTTCTCCCCTGGCTTTGCCAGCAGCCAGGCCTCTGTTTCTCTCTGGGCCTCCACTGGGCTGCTGATCAGCCCCGCCTCTTTGATCAGGCCCAGAGATAGGCCCGGAGACCCTGACTGGCATAGAAACCGACCACTCAGAACTAAATCTGGGTGAAGTGCCAGGAGCCAATGGGTGCCTAGGAGGCAGAGCTTTTGACGCTGACTGGCATAGAAACCGGTCAGAACCAAATCTGGGTGACGTGCCAGGAGCCAGTGGCTGCCTAGAAGGCGTAGCTTCTGATGCTGACTGACATAATAACCGACCAATCAGCGCCTAACCTGGGTGACCTGCAAAGGCAGAACCTAAGGTGGGGGCTGAGGAGGGGTTTTAAGGGCAACAGCTATTTGGTGTAAGGTGTAAGAAAGCAGTACAATTTTTTCATGACTGGTTTGGAGGAATAGTGCATATGGCTGGTTATCAGTTCAGATATAGGGATTATGTGTTTTTGTCTGCCAAGAGCCTCTCCTTCTGCTGAAAAAGGCTCCTCCCCCCATTTAAGCAATCCTATCCTATATAATCTATCTATACTAAAAGGGTAATATGCTAATTAGACCGGGTCGACTGGCCATCTTCCCAACCTATTATGATGTGTCTTGGTGTGGTCCTCTTTGGATTCCCCACAGGGATTGGGCCTAAACCGGCAGTCAGACATCCCCCAAGGGGTCCCCGATTGGAGAGGGTGCAGGCTGGGCTGAGGGACCCCCCCCCCAGACAAATTTTATGCACCGGGCCACTAGTGTGATATGATATCAGAAAGATAGATAAATGTAAAACTTACAGAACTGTATATTACAAAGAATGACCTATAATGTAAAGTATGGATTTTAGTTAATAATAGTGTATCATCAATTATAACAAACTAGGGGCCCGGTGCACTAAATTCCTGCACTGGGTGTTGGGGGTGGGGAGTGTCCCTCAGCCCAGCCTGCCCCCTCTCACATACTGGGAGCCCTCGGGCGTTAACCCCCATCACCCTCCAATCGCAGGATCGGCTCCTTGCCCAGGCCTGACACCTCTAACAGAGGCGTCAAGCCTGGGCAGGGGACTCTCATTTCCCCCCATCACTGGTTCTGCCCCCCAGCCCAGGCCTGATGCCTCTGATCCAGGCGTCAGGCCTGGGCAGGGGACCCCCAGACCCCTGCTATTGCTGGCTCTGCCCCTTGCCCAGGCCTGATGCCTTGGCCA
>NW_006300047.1:1851396-1877394 GCF_000327345.1 Myotis davidii | reverse complement strand
TGGCAGGGGGCTTCTTCCTGCTTTCCCTTTCGCCTCCCTGCATTGTGCCTACATATGCAAATTAACCGCCATCTTAGGTGACAGTTAACTGCCAATCTTAGTTGGCAGTTAATTTGCATATAGCCCTGATTAGCCAATGAAAAGGGTAGTGTTGTACGCCAATTACCATTTTTCTCTTTTATTAGTGTAGATGTATTTTAGCAATGCAAGATTCTAATAATAGGAGAAACTGATGAAGGGAATATACAGGAACTATGAACTTTTTGCTCTTTTTAGATAGATAGCTATATTGATCACTGACCGCCTTGGCATTTTGATTTCTACTCTGCATTTTTTTTCTTTAAAGTCTCCAATTTGCCTCTCTGATAAAGTGAAGCCCTCTGAAGGACTGAATCTGTTTTTTATTTGTTTGTTTTGTTTTGTTTGTTTGTTTTTTATCAATGTGAACATTGCCATGGTCTTTTTTCTTCTAGGAAAGTATGTGATGGTAATGGGAGTGATTCAGGCCTATAGCCCTGAGCCTTGCCTTCAGGCTGTGAAGATGACAGATCTTTCTGATAATCCCGTCCATGAAAGCATGTGGGCACTGGAAGTAGAAGATTTGCACAGGAATATTCCTTAGATGATGTTGGAAGTGTCATTAAAAACAACGGAAATTCTGAAAGGACTTAAGTTCTTATTCCATGTGGATTTCACGGACATTGTTCAATGTGTATTTCTCAAAAGTTCCTCGGAGAGCTGTGCTCTGGCTCACCAAGTCATCCAGATGCAGGATTTCCAAATGCTGGGGCACTCCAGTTAACTCAGCCCCTGGTGCCCCTGAGCTTTGACGAAAAGCAGATGTTGTGTTCATTCTCTCTCTGTTTTGGTTTGTGTGTGTTCATGCTCTCTAAAGCACACAGAAATCTCATGTTGCATTTCTCAGGTTTTACTAGTGATGATACTTTTTCCGTTACTGCTGCGACCCGATTTTATGGTACAAACTTTGAATCTCAGCCATTGTCCCTGGTGATCAAAGTGTGGTTATGGGCAGGACAATAGACTGCGTGGAAGAAGGATGACATCATGGCCCCACGACGTCTTCTCCATCAACAACTTCCATATCCAGTTTGCAAGTCAAGCAGTACAGCAGCCTCTCAAGGACACAGCTCTCTTGAACACCACTCAACCTTGAGGGTCCATTTCCCCTAGATGTGGGTGATGATAGGACGTGCTGAAATTCTTTCAATATTTCTTGTTGAAGTTAAAATCAAGATTGATTGAGAACAACTTTCAGGCACTCACTCAGCTTCTAACTTCGGTCTTTTAACATTAGGTGAGATACTTCCAGGGAGCATTCTCCTGTGTAGTTCTGCATTTTTGGTATGGAAGGACTGTTTGCTGTGATCATACTGAACACTGGATTTCTGTTCTCTGCTTCTTACCCAGCCCTCTTTCCCCTTAGATCATAAATGTCAAAGGAGTCAGGTTTTGTTCCAACATTGCTGTCTAGTTTTGCTGGATTTTTTATCTACTACCACTAATAAATTGTTATACATGCTGTATGTTTGTTTTTTTAAATAGACCTAGTTAAGAGCATCTTTATATTTATAGAAACAAAGAGCAAAAAGTACGTAGTTCCCATATACCCCATTCCTCAGTATCTCATATAATTGATGATACATTTTTACTAACAAAAGTCCATAATTTACATTATGGGTCACTCCTGTGATATACAGTCCTATAAGTTTTACATTTATCGACCATTATGGTATCACACTGCATAGTTTCACTGCCCTAAAAGTCCTGTGTGCTCCGCCTATTCACTCCTTTCTCCCCCTTCAGGCCTGGCAAACCGCTGATTTTTTTCCCCATTATCTCCATAGTTTTGCCTTTTCCAGTATGTCATATAGTTGGAATCGTACAGATAGAATTTTTTTTTCAGACTGGCTTCTTTGACTTAGTGATATACATTTAACATTTCTCATGTCTTTTCACAACTTGATACTGATTTTTTTTTAAGATTTTTAAACTTGACATTTTTAGAGAGAGAGGAAGGGAGAGAGAGAGAGAAACATCGATGTGAGCATGAACATTGATTGGCTGCCTCCTGCACACCCCCTACTGGGGATTGAGCTCATAATCTGGGCATAGGCTGTGACCGGGGATGGGGCCTGCAAATTTATGGTGCATAAGATGATACTCAGTCAACTGAGCCGCACTGGCCAGGGCCCGATTTCTTTTTATTGCTGAATAACACTACTGTATGGATGTACCCATGCACCTACTGAAGGACACCTACTGAAATGAACGTTTGTGTGCAGGTTTTGTGGACATGCTTTCAACTTACCAAGGTAAATGCCTGGGAGCACAACTGGTGATCATGCGCGAGCCTGTGCTTCACCTTGGAAGAAATTGCCAGACTGTCTCAGTTCACTGGGGCTACTATAACACACGCCATAGACGGGGGGGCCTACAAACAACTGAAATTTATTTTTCACAGTTTTGAAGGCTGGAGAGTTCAAGATCAATGTACTGGCAGAATCAAGGTGCTGCTTCCTGGCTCATAGATGGCTGTCCTTTTACAGTGTCTTCACATGGCAGAAGAGAGAAGGGAGCTCCCTGGGGTCTCCTACAAGGGCCCTGATCCCATTCATGAGGGCTCTGCCATCCTGATCTAAGCACATCTCAAAGGCCCCACATTTCAGCATAGGAATATGGGGGAACACATCTTCAGCTCTAGCACTGTCTTCCAAAGTGATTACACCGTTTTGCTTTCTCATCCGCAGTATATGAGTTTTTGTGGTTCTACATCTTCGCCAGCATTTGGGATTTTCAGTGTTTTGGATTTGCTGTGTTTTTAAACTACAGCATTTTCTTTTAAAGGTGGGCAAATTGGAAATAATGCATCGTTTTTATTACTGATCTGGGTTTGTTGACCTCTTGAAGCTTGTTTTGAGGAGGTTTATGTTCAGCGTCTGGGGATTTTCAGGCAATGTTGCTGAGCTATTTCTGGAGCTTTGCAGCCTATAGACCTGAATATGAGCCCTTCATCTGTTGTTAAGCTTGCTGTGTGACCGGAAACAAGTTACCTAACCTCTCTGAGCCTTAATTTCCTCATCTATAAGATGCAGATTATACCCAGCTCATAGCACTGATGTGAGGAATAAATAAAGATGCATCTAAATTACTTTCATGTGTGCCTGGCACATGGTAGCCACCAAATGATTGTTGCTGGGAGGAATAGTAAGTTCTTATATCCATCAGTTGCCTTTAAAAACTATACTTTTTTTAGAATAGTTTTAGATACATAGAAAAATTGCAAAGACAGTACAAAGAGTTCCCATATACCACATCCAGTTTCCTTTATTATTAACATCTTACATTAGTATGGTATGTTTGTTATAATCAACGAACCAATATTGAGATATTCTTAACTAAAGTCTATACTTCAGATTTTCTTAGTTTGGTTTTTCTAATGTCCTGCTCCAGGATCCCATCCAGATCACCCCGTTACATTCAGTCCTCATGTCTCCTTAGGCTCCTCCTGGGTGGGACAGTCGATCAGCTGCTTTTGATTACCTTGACATTTAATTTTGATGTAGTCCATGGGACCTCCGTTATAAGCTTTATTTCACAATTCTCCTGGAGCTCCCGATAGTAGCCCTTGAACTGGGTACGTGGTAGGCCCCGTAGGACCTTAGGCTGCAGTTCCGCTTATCTGAGACCTGCTTTTCTTCTAGAAAATTGAACCGGGCTGCTGAGAACCTCTGCCATGTTCTACCCAGTTTGTCCCTACCTAACTTCTGGTAAGTAACGCCCGGTTGAAAGTTGCTAATTGGGCTGGTATGGCTGCCTGAGCAGTGAAGGAACACAGCAGTGTGGGGGGTGGGAAAAGGAGGGGGCCCTGTGTTTTTCCCACAGTGCCACAGCCTGCCGGTGGCTCCCTGCGGCTCCCTGCTGGAAGTGTGCCACCTCGGCATGTTAGCTGAGCTCCTGTGGTTTCCCTGAATATTAATCTCTTCACTGTTTCGGCTAGCGTTTCCTCCTTGACATCATCAAATGAAAACGCATCTTGGGTAGGGGTTCATCCATCAGTTTCCTTTAAGAACTATACTTTTTTAAGAATAGTTTTAGATACATAGAAAAATTGCAAAGACAGTACAAAGAGTTCCCATATACCACATCCAGTTTCCTTTATTATTAACATCTTACATTAGTATGGTATGTTTGTTATAATCAACGAACCAATATTGAGATATTCTTAACTAAAGTCTATACTTCAGATTTTCTTAGTTTGGTTTTTCTAATGTCCTGCTCCAGGATCCCATCCAGATCACCCCGTTACATTCAGTCCTCATGTCTCCTTAGGCTCCTCCTGGGTGGGACAGTCGATCAGCTGCTTTTGATTACCTTGACATTTAATTTTGATGTAGTCCATGGGACCTCCGTTATAAGCTTTATTTCACAATTCTCCTGGAGCTCCCGATAGTAGCCCTTGAACTGGGTACGTGGTAGGCCCCGTAGGACCTTAGGCTGCAGTTCCGCTTATCTGAGACCTGCTTTTCTTCTAGAAAATTGAACCGGGCTGCTGAGAACCTCTGCCATGTTCTACCCAGTTTGTCCCTACCTAACTTCTGGTAAGTAACGCCCGGTTGAAAGTTGCTAATTGGGCTGGTATGGCTGCCTGAGCAGTGAAGGAACACAGCAGTGTGGGGGGTGGGAAAAGGAGGGTGCCCTGTGTTTTTCCCACAGTGCCACAGCCTGCCGGTGGCTCCCTGCGGCTCCCTGCTGGAAGTGTGCCACCTCGGCATGTTAGCTGAGCTCCTGTGGTTTCCCTGAATATTAATCTCTTCACTGTTTCGGCTAGCGTTTCCTCCTTGACATCATCAAATGAAAACGCATCTTGGGTAGGGGTTTCAGCGTGCTGGTACCAAATCAAAGTTGGTTTATCACCAAGCACCCCTCGCCAGAAATGGGCAGACTGTGTGCTCGGGCCGTGCTGCTTCTCTTTTGAAATTGGCTCTTTTCTAAGAACTGAAAATAAGCACCCGGGGCTGTGACTTCACTTTTCTTGGAACTGCTTTACATTAGAAGAAAAAAAAAGAAAAGAAACTCCTCATTTAGCTGGTTTTTGGATCACTGAGTTCCTTAATTCTTTCTGTTGCATATTCTTGTAAAGCTCATGTTTTACCACAAAAATCTTATGCATCAGGTGAAGCAGGAAGGGGAAAGAATGACACGTGAAATAGTTGTTTTGTCTCCTGGCCTGTTTATGATTTAATGGTCAAGGAGAAAGAGGACCCAAAAGACGCGCTGTGTGTAGACGTCTGCAAATCCCAGGGGTGTCTGCCGTGGCAGCGTGGTCCTGAGATCTGTTGGGCCACCAGATGTCCCGTGTTGCCTAGGCTCATGTTGCTAAACCTCAGGCCACGGCCCAAACTCCCAGAACAGCTGCCTGTTTGCAAGAATAAGGGGGAGGGCGGGTATTCATTTTCTGCCATAGTGACCTACATTTAGCAGACATCTTGGAGGCTGTGCAAAAAGCACATCTTTCAGGGGCCCCCTACCTGCTTGAGATAAAGAAAAGACTTAGCCACACCTGGACTCCAATCCTGGTCCTTTCCTGTCTGCACTTGGGCTTGGAGGCCAGTCTGTGAAGTGGACATAATTTGTCTACAGGGTGGTACCCGGAAGGTTCATAGAAAACCAGATTAGAGCCCCCTTCTCAGTGCAGATCTCCACAGAGGCACGTTCTCTGTCTGCATTGGAGGGGCCTCCAGTGATGTGATTGTGTCTTATATCTCTCTCTGTCTCCACCCAGCATCGGGCCTTGTGTAATATATATGGGTAATATATATGGGTATACCGATATGTCGACAAAACATGTCCACAAAGAAGTCTTGCTCACCCATATATATTACAAAGTGAGTAAACGTTCAGTGAATGGCTGGTTTTTAGTTAGGAAGACAGAGGGAATATACAAGCAAAGGCATAATGTTCTTTTAAAAAAAATATATATTTTTATTGATTTCAGAGAGGAAGAGAGAGAGAGAGAGAGAGAGATCAATGATGAGAGAGAATCATTAATTGGCTGCCTCCTGCTTGCCTCACACTGGGGATCAAACCTGCAGCCGGGCATATGCCTTTACCAGGAATTGAACTGTGACCTCCCGGTTTATAGGTCGATCCTCAACCACTGAGCCACTCTGTTCTTGGTACAATGTTCTTGAATTTGCACTTGGCACACAAGTTTTCAAATGAAAGGAGCCCTTAAAGGCCATGCTTTAGTGTACCTTTTAAATCAAGCACCCCAGGGTATTTTGTAACTGGGCTGAGGGTGCTTGCCAGAGTGTTTTAGAATGTTCTGAACAGATAAAGACTCGGTAAAGACAGAAAAGTCTGGAGGAAAAGGAGGGCGACAGCTGAGTTGACGAGGAAGGGTGGGGGTGGTAATGGGGGTGGAGAGGGAAATCTAGTCCTACAAGAATCATCAACCATCTCTGGATAAAGAATGCAAATTCAACCAAGAGGTATGTGCCAGGGACTGCTAGAAGCTTCCCCCTGTTACTTCATTTTACTGTGTCATTGCCCCTGTGCCTATGAAAACTGCAGCCAAGGGGATGGAAGCCCTTTGTCCAAGAGCATCTGGCTAGCAGGCTGTAACAGAGACAGGTCTCAGGCCAGCTGGTGTCCGATGTTGTAGGGGAGGGGTCCAGGGCCTTCATTCTGAGATGGCTTTAAAAAATGTTTTTAAAAATTCATTTCAGAGAGGGAGAGGGAGAGAGAGATAGAAACATTAATAGTGAGAATCACTGATCAGCTGTCTTCTGCACACCCCCTGCTGAGGATTGAGCCCGAAACCCGGGTATGTGCCCCAACTGGAATTGAACCCGTGACCCTTCAGTCCTCAGGCCAATGCTCTAGCCACTGAGCCAAACCAGCTAGGGCTTGAGTTGGCTTTTATGGAGAAACTCCTCAGACCAGCTCTGGGAGCTCTTGGGTGTTTGTTGTTTTTAAGAATGTTGGGTAATACAGGCAGCCCTGTGCTATTCTCCAATAAGGGCTGTTCTCTCCAACCCTTCTTTCTAAGAGGATTTATATCAGCAGTCTTGCTTCATCAGACTCAGCCTTCGTAGTCCTCCAGTGGGAGCTCATGGTCTTTACATTTAGGTGCTAGCACCCCCTGCTGGCGTGTGCCATCCAAAATGGGATGACAGCCAGTGGCCACAGGAGGAAGCAGTAAAACAAAACCAGGCCATAAGCTTCACAGCTGTCGCCTACGGGGGTGTTGCCCATTGTGGCCAAGCTGTCGTGGGGGTAGCATGCGGGGTGGCATTGGATGTGGCAACCAAATGGGTTCCAATGGTCCTGCTTTGAGCCCCAGCTCTACTGTGTATTAACTGGGTGACTGACCTCCATCATCTGTAGCAAAGGGAAGATTTGGAGTCACAGAGATGAGGGAGCTTGTCCACATGGCTGTTAACAGGAATCCAGGCAGTCACTTCATTGGTCTTTCTGTCACCAAGCACTTCCTCAACACCTGCTGGGTTCCAGGCTCTGGGGATATGCGGTGAACAAGACACATGGCTGCTCCCTGTGAAGCACGGTGTCTTCTTAGCCCTCTAATCCCTCTGACCTCCCACTCTGCCTCATCTCTATTGCTTGCCACCTGGTCTCTGCTTTTAAGGGCTCATGGCTAGATTGGGCTCATCAGGCTGATCTCCCCAGCTCAAGGCCCTTCATCTATCTAATCACATCTACAAAGTCCCCTTTGCCACATAAGCTAACATATTCATAGGTTCCAGGGATTAGCATGTGGGCATCTTTGGAGGGAAGGGAAGGCATTCTACCTACCCAGCCTGCCCTCTGGCCCCTAAAGATGCAAGTCCATCCAGATGCAAAATAACTCACCCTGCCCCACAGCCCCAAAATTCCATCCCATATACAGCATCTCATCAACGAAATCATCTGTATCTGGTAGTGGGGAGGCCCTGGATATAATCCACCTGCGAACCTATGGAACTCAAGAAATAAGTTCACCCATCACCAAAATATAGTGGTGGCAACCCAAAGGGGATGCAGTCTAGTTCTGTCCCTAATCCAAGGGACCGGAGACATGACAAAGATGACGAAGAAGAAACATGGGTTCTAGCACCTGGAAACACCACACTATTACGTCTCCCTTCCTCCTGGGCATACTGGAAAAGGGAAGGAGTTTCTCAGAGTGGCCCGTTAGCACCTAGGTTTGTATCCACTGAGATGAGGAACAGGCAGAGCCAGAGCTCCCATTACATATTCCGTGCCTGTTTCAGAAAGTAAGTCAGACTCAGGTCTTCCCCTACACAACTGTGCTGCCGCTTACAAGGACTTACGGTTTAATTATATATTTTCTGGGTAGCTTCACTAATGAACATAATCCGTCTCTGTGAGATAATCACAACTGAGATGTCAAAAAACTGTTTTAGGCTTCCCATCCAGAACAGAATGGAAGTTTAAGTAACAGAGACTCTCCCAGGTACTACTGAGGCCATGCGTCCTGCACGTGGGCCTCAGCACGGTCAGGTGTGGCTCATTACCAGCCCCACCTGGGATGCCTTTAACCCAGTCTCAACCCTAATCTAAGTATTTAGAAAGCTCTCCGGGTGCATCTGAAAACCTGCCAGGTGTAGCAGCCGTATATCTACAGGTTCCTGGCCTGGAGGCAACCGGCCAGGAGGCAGAGCTGCCCTGGAGATGGTTGACTGCTGAGCCCTTTGCCTCCTCTGATGGGGACCCTGGAGTCCAGAGGAGCTGGACCTTGGCCAGAGGAAGGACAAATGAAGGATTGACCCAGGGGCCCTTAGGACCAGGACCAACAGGGCCACTTGTCCCCAGTTTCCCCGAGGAAGAGGAAAAACAGGATGGGAAAAGCTCACACAAAGGAACCGGGCTACACCGCCCACTGGCTGTTCTGGGCTGTCCTCGACCCTCCTTGGTGCTAGGCTGCTGCTAAGGACAACTCAAGGTACTGATATCTGGTTTTCTTTTTTTTAAAGTCCATTTAAAGGAAAATATTAAGTGAACAATAGAATGGGTGGTACGTGAACGACCTATGTTTGGGTAGACTGCTTTTACTTGATGTTCTAGAACAGTGATTTTCAACCGTTTTCATCTCATGGTACACATAAGCTACTAAAATTCTGCAGCACACACACAAACAATTTTTTTGGCCAATTTGACAAAAAAAGATATGGTATAATTTTGGTTGATTTACAAAAAGAAAATAGTAATTATTTACTTTTTGCTCCAAAGTGACTTTAAAAAGAAAAATACTCACCCAAGGATATGTTTTTATTGATTTTAGAGAGAGCAGAAGGGAGGGGGGGACATCAATGTAAGAGAGAAACATCAGTGTGAGAGAGAAACATCTATTGGTTGCCTCCCCTAAGCAGCCTGACTGAGGATTAAACCTGCAAACTTTCGGTGTACAGGGATGATGCCCCAACCAACTGCCACACCGGCCAGGGCTTCAAAGTGAGTTTTAAAAAAATCAGCTGCCTGTACTTGTAGATAATGATTTTTGGTACCAAGAATTAATAGACAAAGGTCTCTAGGAAAAACGAAGGAAATCTGAAGAGTATGCCCTTTAGTTAATAATAGTAATAATAACAGTGGTCCATTGATTGTGACAGATGTATCATACCAATGTAAGATGTTAATGACAGGGGACTGCGTGCCAGGGGTATGGAAACTGCTGTTGTGACAGTTTTTCCATAGACTTAATATTGTTCTGAAAAATGAATTTTAATTAAAGAATACAGACTGCCCAGCTAAATTTGAATTTCAGATAAATGGATAATTTCTTAGTATAACTAAATCCACAAAATTGCATGGGACATACTTATACTAAAAATGTATGTTTATCTGAAATTCAAATTTAACTGGGCCTCCTCTATTTTATCCGAATTTGAATTTAAACAGCCACATGCGGCTGGTATTGGCGGCATAGGTCCAGAGCTGTCTGGCTTGCCCAGAAGTTAGCAGTGAAGAAACAGGTGAGACCACTGAGGCCCTGAGAGGTTATAGACTTGCTCAGCAGCTTCTAATTGTAAGGCCAGCCCTCTCCCACCGCACTGACCCTGGTTCCTGCAGAGAAGGAGCAGTGCTCTCGGGGCCTGCAGGAGCCCGTGATGGCAGCGTGGGGCCTGGTGGAGCCCTCAGGGCCAGCTGAGGATGCAGAGTCTTTGGCAGAGGTGACAGCTGGGACTGGCGCGTGAGGCCATCCATTGGTCAGGGACCATAGCGCCAAGTGACAGATTGGCAGTTTGTCTGACACAGCAGGGTTGGCTTCTCTGCTCGAGGCCTCGCTGGGCCGAAATCGAGGTGCTGGCTGGCTGAGCTCTTTTCAGGAGGCTTCAGGAAGAATCCTTTCCAGTCTCCCTCCGATTGTTGCCAGTGTTTAGTTCCTTGCCATCCAGGTCCTCATTCCCCCACCGGCTGTAAATCAGGGACTGACTTAATTTACTTACTTAATTCCCAGAGGCCACTCTCATTCCTTGCCATGGATCCCCCTTCATCTTCAAGCAGCAACAGTGCCAAATTCTTGTGCTTCCCATCTGATTCCCTCGTCTGTCCTCCAGGCCCCAGGTTAAAGGGCTCATATGATAAGGTCAGGCCCATCCACCTCAAGGTCAGCTGACTTGGGGCTTTAATTATACAGTGGGGCCTTGACTTATGAGTTTAATTCGTTCCGAGACCGAGCTCGTTAAGGAGCTCGTTAACTCAAATTATCAACTCGATGCAAAAAATTGGCTGAGAGACAGCTGGTATCTCAAAAAACTCATTAGTCGGGACACTCATAAGTCAAGGCCCCACTGTATCTCCAAATTCTCCTCATAGACCACTTAGATTAGTATTGGATTGAGAAGGTGCGTATACACCAGGGTGGGAATCTTGGAGGGGGCACCTGAGAGTTGTCTTCCTCAAGGATCTGGCAGATGCAGAGCCTAAGGCAGCCGTGGGCAAACTACGGCCCGTGGGCCGGATTCGGCCCGTTTGAAATGAATAAAACTAAAAAAAAAAAAAAAGACCGTACCCTCTTATGTAATGATGTTTACTTTGAATTTATATTAGTTCACAAAAACACTCCATCCATGCTTTTGTTCCGGCCCTCCGGTCCAGTTTAAGAACCCATTGTGGCCCTCGAGTCAAAAAGTTTGCCCGCCCCTGGCTTAAGGAGTAAAGCAGGTTCTAGAGACGGACATCATGGGTTCAAATCCCAGCTCCACCACCATTCAAGGTGTGTGCGGTCTGGGGCACCCAGCCTCCCCGGGCCCCTGATACCTTGTCTGCAAAATGGGAATAAGAATGGCCTTGCTAAGCTCATGTGGACTGTATCTGACAGGTTGATGCTCTCCTCACTTCCCTGCTGCCTGAGATGCCTGGCTTTGTCTTCACAGGCGTGAGAATGGCGTTTCCCTGCTTTCCCCACATTCTCCGCCTTTCTGGCTCGCGATAAGGCTCTTTAAGGAGCATGAGCTCACTGTCTGAGCTCACTGTATTGGGATCTTGGTCTCCCCGCTTTGGCAGGCTGGACCAGACTTGGCTTGGGAAAGAAATGTCGGTGGGAAAAAATTATTTAAAAAAAATATGCGTGTAGTAAAATGTATATCCAATTGCAACATAAACATGATTGCACTCGTTGGTGTGTGTGAATGAGCCCGAAGGAGGGAGTGTTTGGCAGGTCAGTTTTCCATCCACCCCCTCCTTGCACGGCTCGCGGAAGATGAGACCCTTGGTGTTTGCGTCCTGGTGGAGGCATTTTGCCATCAGCATCCTGTTTATTCCATGGTGATGGGCCTTCGGTACCCAATTTGCTTGAAAACCTTGTGAACTTATTAATGCAGAAAGACAGAATGAGGAAACTTGGGTAATGTGAAAGCAAGTGGCCAGTTTCCCAAAAGTTCCAACATGGGTGGTTTATAACTAATTGGAAAAACATGTCTCTTCTCAGTTGCCTTAATTCTTTTTGCAGGGCCTGGGCCTCAAGTGTTCCCAGAAGATTTTGGGGGGTGTAATCAGCTCCCAGGGTGGTCACCAGAGTGACAAAAGGGGCAAAGAGCTCATGCGTGCGTCTGAGGTTCCTTGAGGTGTCCCCAGCTCAGTCTGGGCAGCAGGGACTGGTCTGTCGCCAGCCTTCCTGGCTCGGGCAGAGGGATAGGTGGGCAAGGACAGGGTGGGGATTCATTCTGGCTTTAAATTTAGCCTTCCGAACTAACAGTCTGCAGACAGAGTTTGGGACTTAGACAAGAAAAGGAAACAGCCTACATTTAGTTTTCTCTGAGCTGGGGACTTCAGCTCTTTGATTATAATAAGCACAGTGCTGGGGTCCTTTCATCCTTTTACAGAGTTATTTTTAGAAACGCAGAAGTTGACAGCCCTGCTCCTGCTTTCTCTTCCTCGTTGGGGTTCTCTGTAAGAGAATGTTCCCAGGGGCACATGAGCTGGCTGGGCCATGGCCCCACCAGCGTCCTTAACAGGGAAACCTCTGTCAGCAGAGCCGGCTCGACCCTGGCTGACACCACTGGCTCCTCTGGTCCAGGCGCTGCAGAGGTCAAAGACACCCCTTGTGCCCACGCCCCAGCTTTGCTGGTGGTCTCAGTCACGCCTCCTCTCTCAGAGCAGAGCTGCTGTGGTGTCACAGGTGGGAGAAGAACTCGCTCCCCTCCCCACGGCAGCTACAGGGTGAAAGAGCCCCTCCCCTGCCCTCCAGGAGGGAACATGGACCTAGAGGTGGTGCTGCTATTAGAGTTTTAAGTGTTTGCGGTTTCCTCTCTGTGTCTCCACTTCCTTCTTGAAACCCCAAAGGAGGCTTCTCAGGAAAGGAAGGGCCTTTCAGATCCCAGAGCACAGCTGGGAATGGCTGTTCTCAGCGAGTCCGGCTGGCCAGAGCCCAGGGTGACGGGGCTGGGTGTGGGTCAGACCCACCAGGGCCACTGAGGCTCCCTGGCTGACCAGTCCCTTGTTTTATGGAAACTGACCTCCCCAGTCACCTGAGAACCTGTGTCGAGTGACTCTGAAGCAGGGCTAGCTACATAATTTGTGGGGCCTTGTATTGGATGAAAATGCAGGACCCCCTCATTCAAAAATTATGATGATTCATGATGGTGACAGCAGAGCGTTCAGGCACGCGAGGGGGCTCTTCTGAGTGCAGGGCCCTGACTGCACGGTTTGCAGGCCCAGGAAGTCCGGTCCAGGGAGTTCGGGGCCACAGCTGGTCAGCGGCACGCAGACAAATTTGGTCACCCTGTGCTTTGGATGAGTTGACTCACATCTTTTCTAAACTGTTGACTGACTAAGGCGAGTAAAATGCGCAGGGCCTGCTGTGGTCTAGGCCGAGAAGCTGGCTGAGTGTGATGGGCAGTGACAAAGGGGGGGGCAGGGCTCCAGGCAGCATCTTCCCTCTAGAACAGGAGGTCCCTGCGCATGCTACCCGACTTGGTCACCTGTCCCAGGGTTCAACATAAAACCCCAAAGACCGACATTCCTGCAAGTACTTCACCATGGCCAACCTTTGTGAGAACCTAAGCTTTTCTTTCCTAAGTGAGATTTCAAAATGAACTTTCGTTGGCTGGGAAAGGACAGTCCTCTTATTGGAGAGCAATTGTATTTGAAAAGAATGGGTCAGAGGTTGCTAAGAAAACCATTGTTTGCAAAGTTTGGCTTACACAAAGTTTGTGGAAAACAACCCCACAAAAGGCAGGTGTCATTTTGCCCTGGATGGTGTGGCTCAGTTGGTTACAGCATTATCCTGTGTACCAAAAGGGTTTGATTACCGATCAGGGCACATACCCAGGTTGTGGGTTTGATCCCTGGGAGGCAGCCAATGGATGTTTCTCTCTTATATTGATGTTTCTCCAAACCTCTCCCCGTCGCCCACTTTCTCTCCCTCTCTCATCCATGAAAATTATATCCTCAGTAAGGATCACACACAAACACACACGCACACACACACACACACACACAAAACCAAGTGCCATTTTGTCCTTTCTCCCAGATGATAAACAGGAAGGGAAGCCTGTGCCTGGGTAAAGTGAGTCATGGAGTGTGGGAGGCTCAGATCCATGTAGGACTCCTCTTTACTTGGGAGCGCCTTTCTAATTTACCTGCCAAGCTCCAAATTAAAGGGCAAGTCTGATTGGTAGCAGCCGACAAAAGATTGTCTGGGTGGGTGGATGGGGGACTAAAGAAGTCTGCAAAAACCGAAAGAGATTTCTTTTTCTTTCTTTCTTTTTTTTCTTTTGGAAAATAATCTCTTGTTTTATTACGAAACCAAAATATCATCTGCAATGCTTTCCTTTTTTTTTATTAGTCTCTTCTAAAGAATTGAAATATACCATAAAATTCACTTACCATAAAATTTACCCCTTTAATGCTGTATAATTAAGTGGCTTTTAGTAGTCACAAGGTTGTGCAACCATCACCACTATCTAATCCCAGAATATCTTCATCACGCCCAAAAAGAAATGCCATACCCATTAGCTGTTGAGACAGCACAGTAAGCCAGGACAAGTGGAATAGGCAAATTGAGACAGATAGTTAAAAGGCCAAGCATCTTCCCTAACCAAGGACACTTAAGAGTAAATAATTTACACTTCTCCCCAACCAGAGGGTAAATAGCTTAAATCACCCTACTCAGGCAGACAGATAACAAAAATCCAATTAGTGCCAACCACACCCAAGAGTAGATGAAGTTAAGGGAATGGACCTCATTTTGGTGCATCAGAATAAAGCAGATGAAGATTCTATTAAGATCCTCTGCTGAACTCCCAGCCTTAATTTAGTTATTAATTTATTTACTTATTTAATTAGAGAGAGTAGAAGGGAGGGAGAGAGCCAGAGAGGGAAACATCCATATGAGAGAGACACATTGATCGGTTGCCTCCCACTTGGGCCACAACCGGGCCGGGAGATGGAGCCTGCAATCAAAGTATTTGCCCTTGACCGGAATCGAACCTGAGACCCTTCAGTCCACAGGCCAATGCTCTATCCACTGAGCAAAACCAGCTAGGTCAGCTCCAGCCTTTAAAACCTTCAAGAGGCCTGGCCACTGTGGCTCAGTGGTTGAGCATCGACCTAAGAACCAGGAGGTCACAGTTCAATTCCCAGTCAGGGCACATGCCTGGGTTGCGGGCTCAATCCCCAGTAGGCAGCATGCAGGAGGCAGTTGATCAATGGTTCTCCCTCATCACTGATGTCTCTCTCCCTCTCCCTTCCTCTCTGAAATCAATAAAAATCTATTTAAAAAAATAAAACCTTCAAGAGGAAGGACCCAGGGCTTGCTTTCCTCTCAGGAGCATGCGTGAGCCTTTCTCTTCCGCCTTTCCCCTTCCCCCCTCCCCCAAATGCATTAGCTTGGCCTTTCTCTCCTAAGCTCCAAGGGCCCTTCTTCTGCCCTTGTAACTTGTTTCCTGAGCCTTCCAGCCTGGCTTGGCTCACTTCCACTACTTCTGTAACCTGCGTTCCTGCCTCTGAATTCTTGGCCAAACTCAGTTGAACCGAGCTCCAACTTCACCTGTAACGACTGGTGCTATTTCCCTGCCAACATCACAGGTAACACTGTCATCCCTCACAATCCTCCCATCCTCCACATGTCCTGGCAATCACTACTCCCTCATGTCCTGGCAATCACTACTCCCTCATGTCCTGGCAATCACTACTCCCTGTTCTCGTGGATTCACCAATTCTGGACATTTCACATATGGAATCATACAACATGTGACCTTTTGGTCTGGTCCCTTTCACTTAGCGAATTGTGTGGTTTTTGTTTGTTTTTTTAATTATATTTTTACCACCAGTCAGTGGGCATTTAGTTGTTTATACTTTTTGGCAAAAGGGATCTGTAATACCTATTGAAACTGTAGGAGTCCCAGAGCTGGGCTTGGGTCCTAGGAAGCGTTTAACTGGAAGTTGGGAAACGAAAGTACAGTATTTGTCATGAAAAATAAAAGGCTTTTTCTCCGTTTTTAGTTGTGGCATTCAAAAGTACTGAAGGATAGGAGAATATGCCAACCCTGAATATGTTTCTTAGGCATAAGGATTATTTTGAGCTGATCATTTTGAGAAATGGTAGAAACTCTGAAAAGTAGAGAAGATAACCTTTTGAGAGGGAAATTTGCTTATAAAGGAAACCTCCATTTGAAAGGGTGTCTCCCTCTCTGAACCGGGAAAGAGAAGGATGACTAAATTTCAAGAGTATCTTATCAATGAACAAGGCATAACTAATAGATCTGCATAACGAACTTACCCTTGCTTATTACGCTTTTGCTGGTAACCTCCCCATTACTGGCTTCCAACACCTTTTGTCTTTAGCTGACGATGGTATGTAAGCTGGGGGCTCAAGCCACCGTGGGAGTTGACTCATTTCTCCTGGACATCACCTGTATTTACAGGAGGCATGCATGTTAGTAAACTTCTGTTCATTTTTCTCTTGTTCATCTACCTTTTATTACAGTGGTCTCAGCCAACAACACAGAAGGGTAGAGGGAAAGTTATTTTTCTTTCACTGTAGTTTCTGGATGACTCAGATGGAACCCACTGGGATATCCTGTTTGCTCTGGAACCTGCAATAGGATCCTGGGAAAACTGGCAGAAGCCAGTGGAGAGTAAAAATTCTTACCAAAGTTAGCAATCCTGGAACTCTGTCTGTATGCCCAATTGAGAGGAAGGTAAAAAATTTCTCGTCCTTTCCTTTCCAAATTCAGATTAGTGTGAGAAAAACAACTGAAAAAGGACGATCATTGGATTGTTTCTCATCCCTTTCTGCAGATATGGGCTTCCATGTAGAATCATTCCTCTGAGGTGTGAACAATTTCTTTTAGTATCTCTTGCCCCAAGGGTCTGGTAGTGACAAATCCACTCATTTATGCCTGAAATTTTCTTTATTTTGTGCTCATTTTTGAAGACTGTTTTTTGTTGACATGGAATACTAGGTTGACAGTGTTTTTCCCCACCAGTCACTTTGTTTTCTTCTGGCTTCCACTATATCTAATGAATTCAACTGTCACTATTATTGTTGTTCACACAAATGTCTCTTTCATCTTTTAAGTGCTTTAAAGATTTTCTCTTTTTCTGTGGTTTCCAACAATCTGATTATGTTGTGCCTCGGTGTGGTCTTTTTTGTATTAATCTCGTGTGGAATTTGCTGAGCTTCCCTGACTTGTAGGTTAATATCTTTTATCAAATTCAATAAATTACTGGCTGTTATCTTTTAAGATATTCTTCTGCCCTATTCTCTCTCTGAGCATCCAATACATGTATATATGTTAGATAACTTGAAACTGTCATGCAGCTCTCAGATATCTGTTCTTTGTTTCTTTCTCCCTTTCTCAATTTCCTTTTTAATTCTTGTTTCTTTCTGTGCTTCATTGTGAATAACTATTATTTACCTGTCTTCAAATTCACCAATTCTTTCTTGGGCTGTGTCCAGTTAGCTGTTAAATCCATCTAATGGATTTTTCATTTCAGATATTTATGCTTTTCAATTGTAAAACTTCTATTTGGTTGGTTTTTAGATTTGTTTTTTCTTCTTTTTAAAAAAATATATTTTTATTAATTTTAGAGAGGAAGGCAGAGGGAGAGATAGAAACATCAGTGATGAGAGAGATCATTGATCAGCTGCCTCCTACTGGAGATTGAGCCGGCAACCAAGGCATATGCCCTGACTGAGAATTGAACCGTGACGTCCTGGATCATAGGTCAGTGCTCAACCACTGAGCTATACCAGCTAGACTAGAGTTGCCATTTTTCTTTTATTGTTCCATCTCTCCATTCACTATCTCCTTTTATCTCTAAATTCTTTAACATATTTTAAATTATCTGGGTCATCTGTGGATCTTTTTTTATTAACTGTATTTTCCTGTTTCACATAACTAGCCATTTTGGATTGTATGCTGAACACTGTATGTTATGTTGTAGAGATTCTGGATAATATTATCTTCCTCTAAAAAATAGAGTTTTGCCCAGCTGGTATAGCTCAGCAGTTGAGCATAGAGCCAGGAACCAAGAGGTCACCAGTTCGATTCCAGTCAGGTTACATGCCTGGGTTGTGGACTCAAAGCTCTGGTGGGGGGCGAGGGCGAGTGTGCAGGAAGCAGCTGATTGATGGTGTTTCTCTCTCATCAATGTGTCTATCTCTCTATCACTCTCCATTTCTCAAAAATCAAAATATATTTTAAAAAATAAAAAATAAATAATGGAATTAAATTACTGACTGATCACCTTGAACCTATTAAGGATTTGTTTCCAGCTGTTAGCATGGGTATAATTCAGGTCTCCCTCACTCTCACCCCCATTACTTCTAGTATGTAGCCCCTACTCATAGGGTGTGGTACATACTCTTCAGGCTTGGCCTTTCTAGAGATCTCAACTAATGCCTAAGATATTTATCAGGGTCTTTTTTCTTAGACAGGGTTGGAACTGTATGATCTCTAAAATTTCTCTTGGATTATCAACCCACTCCCCCCAAGAGCTGTTTTCCACTAGGCCTCATAGAGTCTCAGTTTATATATACACACTAGAGCAGCCGTGGGCAAACTATGGCCCACGGGCCGGAAATGAATAAAACTAAAAAAAAAAAGACCGTACCCTTTTATGTAATGATGTTTACTTTGAATTTATATTAGTTCACACAAACACTCCATCCATGCTTTTGTTCCGGCCCTCCAGTCCAGTTTAAGAACCCATTGTGGCCCTCGAGCCGAAAAGTTTGCCCACCCCTGCACTAGAGTCTCGGTGCACGAAATTTGTGCACTCGGAGGGTGGGAGTCCCTCAGCCTGGCCTGCGCCCTCTTGCAGTCCGGGAGCCCTCAGTCGAACATCTTTAGTCCTGCTGTGGAGGTGGGAGAGGCTCCTGCTAAGGCCACTGCACTCGCCAGCCACCAACCCACCTTGTGGCTGAACAGTGTTCCCCCTATGGAAGTGCACTGACCACCAGGGGGCAGTTCCTGCATTGAGCATCTGCCCCCTGGTGGTCAGTGGACATCATAGCGACTAGTTGTTCTGCCATTTGGTCGATTTGCATATTACCCTTTTATTATATAGGATTTGACCAAGGATCTGAGGTGAATGTCTGTAGACTTCTGGGGTTCCTTCTGTGTGGCTCCTTCCTCTCCTGTGCCTTGCCCTGAGAGTCCCAGGTACCATAGCATTCTTGAATTCCAGCTCTTTCCTCCATTCAACAAGACTGCTTCTCTCTACTTGGACTACATATCCCCATTCAGCAGTTTGAAAAGTGCTCCTTCCAAAGAAAGCCATAGTCCCTACACCAGTGATGGCGAACCTTTTGAACTCGGCGTGTCAGCATTTTGAAAAACCCTAACTTAACTCTGGTGCCGTGTCACATATAGAAATTTTTTGATATTTGCAACCATAGTAAAACAAAGACTTATATTTTTCATATTTATTTTATATATTTAAATGCCATTTAACAAAGAAAAATCAACCAAAAAATGAGTTTGAGTGTCACCTCTGACACACGTGTCATAGGTATGCCATCACTGCCCTATGCTGTACTTTGCATGCCCGTGACTGTTTTTATAACTGGCAATTTGTACATTTTTATACCTTCCCCTTTTTCACCCATCCTTCCAACCCTCTCCCATCTGGCAACCATCAAAATGTTCTCTGTTTCTGTGAGTTTGTGTTTGTTTTGTTTGTTCATTTATTTTGTTTTTTAGATTCCACATATAAATGAAATCATATGGTATTTGTCTTTCTTCATCTGACTTATTTTACTTAGCATAATGCCTGCTAGGTCCACTCATGTTACCCCAAATGGCAAGATTTCATTCTTTTTATATAGCTGAGTAATATTCCATTGTGTATATGCACCATATCTTCTTTATCCATTTGTCTGTTGACAGACACTTAGCTGCTTCCATATCTTGGCTATCCTGTCTAATAAAGAGGGAAATTTGCAAAGATGGCAGTGCCCACAGCCAATATGGAGGGAATATGCTAATTGACTGCCCCTCCCTCAAAGATGGCGGTGCCCAGTCCCCACAGCCCCCCAGCCGCCCAGGGCCAGCCTGAGGCTCAGGTAATCAGGGCCAGCCAAGGCTTGCACTGCTGGCAGTGGCAGCAGCAGAGGTGTGATGGGGTCATTGCCTTCCCCTGATCGCCGGGTTGCCTTCCACCCCGAGGGCTCCTGAACTGTGAGAGGGGCCAGGCCAGGCTGAGGGACCCCCTCCAGTGCATGAATTTTCATGTGCCGGACCTCTAGTTGTTAATGTTGCACTGAACATGGGGGGGGGTACATATGTCTTTTTGAGTTAGTTTTTAGGATTTCTTTGGATAAATACCCAGAAGTGGAATTGCTGGGTCACATGGTAGTTCTATTTTTAATTTTTGAGGACCCTCCATACTGTACCAATATGTAATTCCATCAACAGTACATGAGGGTTCTCTTCTCTCCACATACTCACTAATACCTACTTGTAGATTTATTAATGATAACCATTCTGAGAGGTATGATGTGATATCTCATTGTGGTTTTAATTTGCGTTTCTGTGATGATTAGTAACTTTAAGAATCTTTTCATATGTCTGTTGGCCATATGTGTATATATATCCTCTTTGGAAAAATGTCTGTTCAAGTCATCTGCCCATTTTTTAAAATCAGATTGTTGGTGTTTTTTTTTATGGTAAGTTGTATGAATTCCTTATATATTTTGGATATTAACTCACTTTCGGATATATCATTGATGAATATATTTTCCCATTCAATAGGTTGTCTTTTCATTTTGTTGACATTTTCCTTTGCTGTGCAGAAACTCTTTAGTTTGATGTAGTCCCATTTTTTTTGTTTTGTTTCCCTTTGTCATGGATTAATTGACTATGAACATGTGGGTTTATTTCTGGGTTCTGTATTCTGTTCTATTGATCTGTGTGTCTGTTTTTATGCCAGTACCGTGCTGTTTTGATTACTATATCCTTGTAGTATAGTTTGATACCTGATAGTGTGAAACATCCAACTTTGTTCTTCTATCTCAGGATTGCTTTGGCAGAAAAAAAAAAGATTGCTTTGGCTATTCAGGTTGTTGTTGTGGTTCCACATAAATTTTAGGATTATTTATTCTAGTTCTCTGAAAAATGTCATTCGTATTTTGATAGAGATTGCATTGAATCTGTAGGTTGGTTTTGTAGTATGGACATTTTAACATTGTTAATTCTTCCTATTCATGAGCACAGTATATCCTTCCATTTATTTATATCTTGTTCAATTTCTCTCTTCAGTGACTTATAGTTTTCTGAGTACATATCTTTTACATCCTTGGTTAAATTTATTCCTAATTTTATTATTTTTGATGTAATTATAAATGGGATTATTTTCTTAATTTCTCTTTCTGAGTTCATTATTGGTATATACAAATGCAACCGATTTTTTAATGTTAATTTTGTATTGTGCTACTTTACTGAATTCATTTATTCTAACAGTTTTTGTGGATTCTTTAGGATTCTCAATGTATATATATCACGTCATCTGTAAATAATGATAGTTTTACTTCTTCCTTTCCAATTTGGATGCTTTTTATTTCGATTTCTTGTCTGATTGCTATGGCTAGGACTTCCCATACTGTGCTGAATAAAAGTGGTGAAAGTGGGCAGCCTTGTCTTATTCCTGATCTTAAAGAAAAAGGTTTCAACTTTCCACTGCTGAATATGCTGCTACCTGTTGGTTTGTCATGTTTGGCCTTTATTATGCTAAGGTATATTCCCTTTTTCCCTACTTAGCCAAGTTTTTGTTTGTTTTTATTCATCCTCATCTGAGCATATTTTCTATTGATTTTTAATCCTCACCCTAGGATATTTTTCCATTGACTTTTAGGGAGAGTGAGAGAGAGAAGAAAAGAGAGAAACATCAATGTGAGAGAAACACATTGATTGGTTGCCTCCTGCATGATCTCTGACCAGGGCTTGGGCCAGGTAGGAGCCTGCAACCAAGGTATGTGCCCTTGACCGAAATCGAACCCAAGACCCTTTGGTCTGCAGGCTGACGCTCTACCCACTGATCCAAGCTGGCTATGGCTGATTTTGTTTCTTCTTGATCCAGCCTTGGAAGATTGGATGCTTCTAGGAATTTATACATTTCTTCCAGGTAGTTCAATTTGTTGGCATATAGTTGTCACTTCTCTGTCATTTCTGATCTTATTTGGGCTTTTTTTTTTTTGTGATGAGTCTGGCTAAGGTTATCAATATTTATTTTTTCAAAGAATCAGCTCTTGGGTTCATTGATCTTTTCTATTTAAGATTCTACAGCATTTATTTTCACTCTGATTGGCATTATTTCTTCTACTCATTTATGCTTTGTTTGTTCTTCTTTCTCTAGTTCCTTTAGGGGTAAGTTAGATTGTATATATTACTATAAAATTTCCTTTTAAAGAATATGTTTTTATTGATTTCAGAGAGAGAGGGAGACAGGGAGACAGAGAGAGAAGGAGAGAGGGAGAGAGAGAGAAAAACATCAATGATGAGAATCATTCATTGATTGCCTGCTTCCTGCTTGATATGAATCCCGCAACCTGGGCATGTGCCCTTATCAGGAATCAAACTGTGACCTCCTGGTTCATAGGTTGACCTTCAACCACTGAGCCACACCGGGCTAAAATTTCCTTTAAGAATTGCTTTGGCTGTGTCCCATAGATTTTTTTTTTTAAAGAAAGATTACATTTTAATACACAACTTCTGTACAACCAAAAAAATAAAACACCACAATAAAATAACAACAAAAACATATGGTATTTTATTTGCAATGCATGACAATAATTAACATCTTTAGTCATAAATGTGCTCTTAGAAACCAGTAACAAAGATACTAATAATCCAAGGGAACTGGGAAAAAGAAAATGAAATAGTACAAATGACAATTAAGGATTAAGAATATATGATAATTGGTCTGAACAATGACAGAAGATTAATTTCTCTGTAATGTCACACAGTCAATGTCCCATAGACTTTAAAAAAAATCTTTATTGTTGAAAGTATTATATGTGTCCTCCTTTCCCCCATTGGCCCCTCTCACCTGCCAATGTCCCATAGGCTTTTATTTTCATTTGTCTCAGGGTACTTTTGATTTCTTCCTTGATCTTATTGTTAACCCATTCATTGTTTAATAGCACGTTACTTAGCCTCCATGTATTTGTGTGTTTTCCAGTTTTCTTCTTATACTTGATTCCTAATTTCATTTCATTGTGATCAGAGAAGATATTTGATACGATTTCAATCTTCTTAGATTTATTGAGACTTGTGTCTCATGTGGTCTCTCCTGGAAAAGATTCAAGTGCAATAGAGAAAAATGTGTGTTTTGCTGCTTTTGGATGAAATGTCCTAAAAATATCAGTGAAGCCTATCTGTCTAATGTGTCATTTAAGGCCACAGTTTCTTTGTTGATTTTCAGCGTGGATGTTCTATCCATTGATGTCAGTGGGTGTTAAAGCTCCCTACTAGTACTGTATGATTGTTGATACAGTGGGGCCTTGACTTACCAGCTGTCTCTCGGCCGATTTTTTGCATTGAGTTGATAGAGTAATTTGAGTTAACAAGCTCCTTAACGAGCTTGGTCTCGGAACGAATTAAACTTGTAAGTCAAGGCCCCACTGTATCTCTCTTTATGTCTGTCAACATTAGCTTTATATACTTTGCTCCTACTTTGGGGACATAGATGTTTACAAGAGTTATATTCACATGTTAGATTGATCCCATTATCATCATGAAATGCACCTTTCTCTCTTAGTACAGCCCTTGGTTTTTTATCTTGTGGTGTGTGTGTTTTTAATGTTTTTATTTTTCGAGAGAGGAAGGGAAAAGGATAGAGAGATAGAAACATCGATGAGAGAGAAACATCATTGATTGGCTGCCTCCAGAACACCCCTACTGGGGATCGAGCCCTTAACCCAGGCATGTGCCCTGACTGGGAATCAAACGGGTGATCTCTTGATTAATGGGTTGATGCTCAGGCATACAACCCTTATTTTAAAGTCTATTTTGTCTGATATAAGTATTGCTACCCCAGGGTTTTTTTCTTCATTTTCATTTGCATGAAATATCTTTTTTCATCTATTTTCTTTGTCTGTGTGTATCTTTCTATCTGAAGTGGGTCTCTCGGAGGGAACACATGTTCAGGTCTTGTTTCCATATCCGTTCAACCACCCTAAGTCTTTTGATTAGAACATTTTTTTAAATTTACATTTAACATAATTATTGATAGGTACATAATTATTGCCATTTTATTCCTCATTTTCTGATTGTTTTTGTACTTCTTCTCTGTTCCTTTTTATTCTCTTGCTCTTTTGTATGTTGGTGATTTTCTATAGGGTTGTATTTGGATTCCTTTATCTATTTCCTGTGTATATCTTTATAGATTTTGATTTGTGGTTACCTTGTTCTTCATATATACCAAGCTGTGTTTACAGCAGTTTATTTTAAGTTGATAGTCAGGTAAGTCTGAACACGTTCTATAATCACTATAATTTTTACTCATCTCCTTCACTGATACGTTTCTGTCATTATTTTTACTTCTTTTATGTGAGTGTGTATTTGTGTGTATCCCTTAGTTTATTGTTGCAATTACAGCTTTAATGTTGGTTGATCCACTACTTTTACTAAGTGCTTGCCTTTGTCAGTGAGAATTTTTTCTTTCTTATATTTTCTTATTTAATTTTGGATTTTTTTCTACTGAAAGAAATTCCTATAATTTTCCTTTTTTTAACCTTTCTTTTAATACTGGGTTAGTGGTAATGAACTCTTAGCTTTTTCTTGTCTGGGAAACGATCTCTCCTTCCATTCTAAATGATAGCCTTGCCATAGAAATATCTGATATGCAGGATGGTCTTAGGTGACCCCTGTGAAAGGGTCATTCGACCGCCAAGGGGGTCTCGACCCACAGGTTGAGAACCGCGGCTCTGGAGCACGCCTGCCCCTTTATCCCTCTTTCCTTTGCTTTCTCATTCTCTCTCTCCCCCTCCTAAGCTCTAAGGGCCCTTCCTTTGTCCCTGTAACTTGTTCCCTAAGCCCATGCAGCCCAGCTAGCTCATTTTTACTACCTCTGTGACTTTCTAAACACACTTTTGCTTGTATTTGAAAAAAAGAAAAGATTTTCTCTTCGTCTTTAACCTTTGGTTTTATAATTGTGACGTGTCTTGGTATGGGCCTCCTTGGGTTCAGCTTGTTTGGAACTCTCTGTACTTCCTGGACTTGTATGTTTGTTTTCTTTGCCAGGTTATGAAGTTAGGGAAGTTTTGGGTCATTATTTCTTTTTATCTCTTTTTTATTGCTAATTCTCATACTCAAGGATATGTTTTTATTGATTTTTAAAAGAAATATTTTATTTATTGATTTCAGAGAGGAAGGGAGGGAGGGAGGGAGGGAGAGAGAGAGAGAGAGAGAGGAGAGAGGGAGAGAGAAACAGCAATGATAGAGAGAATCATTGATCAGCTGCCCCCTGCATGCCCCACCCACACTGGGGATCGAGCCACAAACCGGGCATGTGCCCTAACCGGGAATTGAACTGTGACCTCCTGGCTCATAGGTCGACACTCAACCACTGAGCCATGCCAGCCGGGCTGTTTTATTGCTTTTTAACGGAGGGCGGGATGGAGGGGAAGAGGGAAGGAAGGACATTGATATGCTTGACGTTGTCCCAGAGGTCCCCCTTAAACTATCCTCATTTTAAAAATTCTTTTTCCTTATTGCTATTCTGATTGGATGTTTTCTGCTACCTTGTCTTCTAGACCAACGGTCGCCAAACTTTCAGACCTCACAGAGCACCAGTGGTCCGACCACTGGTTGGTGACCACTGTTCTAGATCACTCTTTGATCCTCAGCTTCATTTAATCTGATGTTGATTCTTTCTGATGTAGTCTTCATTTCAGTTACTATATTCTTCATTTCTGATTGGTTCTTTTTTATGTTTTATAGTTCCCATTTTATGTTTCCTATCTTTTTGTTAATGTTCCCACTAAGTTCATCTATTCTTCCCCTA
>NW_006300047.1:1845036-1850987 GCF_000327345.1 Myotis davidii | reverse complement strand
GTGATGTTCAGCGAATTTACTGTCAATTGTGTGCTGTCATCACTACAGTCCAATTTTTGAAAATTTCCGTCACCCAGGTAGATCCCCTGTGCCCATTTGCAGTCACCTGCTGTTTCTATCCCTGCCCCAGGGGACTGCTAGCTTGTTTTCTATCGAATTTCTTTTTCTGGACATTTCATATAAATGGAATCATACAATATGTGGCCTTGTGCATTTGGCTTTTAAAATTAGCATAATGTGTTTGAGATTATCTCTGTACTTTATTAGTATTTTCTTTTTGTTGCTGAGTGGAATTCCATAGTATGGACACACCACAATTTGTTTATTCACTTAGTAATTAATAGTCATTTGTGCACAAGTCTTTGAGTGAGCATATGTTTTGTTTACCTGTCTCTTGGGTAGGTACCTAAGAGTGGAATTTCTGAGCTGTGGTAAATTTATGTGGAACTTTTTAAGAAGTCGCTGAACTATTTTTCCAGAGTGGCCACACCATCTTACATTCCCACCAGCATTTGTGAGGGCTCCAGTTCCACATCCTCCCGACACTCAGTTGATTGATAAGTCTTTTTAGGGCCAAACCTTCCTATATGAGAACATTTGCAGTATGGCTCTCTTTGCCTTTGAAGTATTTGCATCCCTTTGCAGCTTTTAAAAATTTTTCTTTACATTTTAGTGCACTGATTTCTAGTTTATTTGGGGAGGGCAGGGGTTGTAGGTGGGATCTAACTTCTTGCTGTGTGTACATAGGAAGGCTAGGTGGTTGGTATGTTACTTCTGAACCTGACCCCTTAGTTGAAACTCTTACTGTCTGCCACATTTTTCAATTGCTTCTCTTGGATTTTTCAAAGTAAGCAATGATTTTACCTCTTCCTTTCTCCTTAAATTTCCTTTTTAAAAAATATTTTAAAAATTGATTTCAGAGAGAAGAAGGGAGAGGGAGAGAGAGATAGAAACATCAATGAGGAGAGAGAGTCATTGATTGGCTGCCTCCTGCCTATGCCCTACTGGGGATTGAGCCTGCAACCCGGGCATGTGTCTTGACAGGGAATCAGACTGTGACCTCCTGGTTCATGGGTCAACACTCAGCCAGTGAGCCACAACAGCTGAACTCTCCTTAAATTCCTTTTTCTCTTGCTTCCTTTTATCAGCTAGAACCTTCCAAACAGCCCTAGCTGGTTTTCTTCAGTGAATAGAGCATCAGCCTGTGGACTTCAGGGTCACAGGTTAAATTCCTGTCAAGGAAACGAACCTCATACCTCCGTTGCAGGCTCAATCTCCAGCTCTGGCCAGGGTGTGTGCAGGAGGCAACCAATGGATGTCTCTCTCACATCAGTGTTTCCCTCTCTCCTTCTCTCCCCCTCCCTTCCACTCTCTCTCAAAATTAATAGAAAAAATATCCTCGGGTGAGGATTAAAAAAACCCAGAAACTTCCAAACAAAATAATAGTGAAAGAGAGCAGTCTTTTACTCCAGGGTCTCATGGAAACTTATGCGGCTTCCAACCATCACAAATGATGCTGATTTTTGGCTTGATGGATACGTGTGTCTGCGTGTGTAATTTCTAATTTGATAAAATATTTTAGAATAAATGGTAAGTTTTGTCATGCCTTTCAACACTGATGACAATCATGATTTTTTTCTATATATATGGCCGGGTGCAGGAAATTTGTGCACAGGGATGGGGGGGTGTTTCCTCAGCCTTCTCCAATCGGGAACCCCTTGGGGGATGTCCGACTGACGGTTGAACGTCTGGGACCGCTGGCTCCTAACCACTCACCTGCGTGCTTGCCTGATTGCCCTAACTGCCCCTGCCTGCCTGATTGCCCCTAACCCCTCTGCCTACCTGACTGGTCACCCCTAACTGCCTCTGCCTGCCTGATCGCCCCCAACTCCCCTCCCCTGCCTGCCCAATTGCCCCTTACTGCCCCTGCCTGCCGGCCCAACATCGATTGACTGCCTCCTGCATGGCCCCTACTGAAGACTGAGCCTGCAACCCTGGCATGTGCCCTTGACTAGAATCGAACCCAGGACCCTTCACTCTGCAGGCCGACACTCTATCCACTGAGCCAAACCAGCTAGGGCCTCCTTTAATATATTAATATAAAGTGAATTAAAAGATGTCCTAATATCTCACCATCCTTGTTATACTGTATAAGTCTCACTTAGTTCTGGTGGTTTTTCCTTTTCATGTCCAGGTGGATTTTATTTGCTAATATTTTATTTCGGACTTTTGCATTGATTTTTACATAAATGAGGTTGGCCTGTGGTTTTTTTGTGCTACAATTGTTGGCTTTTGATGCCAATGTTCTGTAGTCCGTGATAAAGAATTTGGAGGTGCTTCTTTCTCCTGTAGGCCCTGGTGCAGTTTAACAGCATTAGAATGAGCATTCAAGCTGGCTGACTTCACCTGGGAACCTTCAGCACTGAGCTTGGTCTCCCTGCCCCTCCCCTCTCCCTCCAGGTGACTTCAGGGATGGTGGTGTTTTTCTAACAACTTTCCCAGTTTCTTCTGGTATAGTTAGATATTTTCTCTTTAGGTGCTTGTTAGTACCCCCCGCCCCCTTCCCCCTTGCCACTCGCCTTCATCCTCTGAAAATAATCTATTTTTTCTAGGTTTTCAAGTTTGCTTGTATAGAAAGTTAGCATTGATATCCCCCTTCCTGTCCGGATTAGCGTAACCCTCCCCTCCACCCAATAAAACAATCTGGGAGTAATTTAAGGCCATTTTCCTGTTAATATATTTGTGAAACGTTTACATTCGGGAAATGTGTCATGCTTCCAAGTTGGTCTTGGAGAAACAGGCTAAGACACACCCAGAGCCCCTGAGGCAGCAGGAGTCGCTGGCAGCATCCTCTGCGTTAACAGTCCAGGGTCTTGCTCCTCTCCTGGCCGCTGAACTCCAAGTCTGCTGGCCAGTGCTTCGGTGTGACCTCATTTCTGCCCACTCGTTTCCTGTCTTTAAGGAATAATTGAGAAGTGAGGTTAGGTAATAAAAGCTGACTCCGTTTTTCCTACGGTGCCTGTTGACTGGGTCAGTCTCCTCCTCGCTTTGACAACGGTCAAGTGTGAGCAGTTTTTCCTCCTCCTTTCTGTTCAGGCTCTACTCAGTGGCCACACTTTTTAATTTGGCCACAACCCAAAGGATGGCGAGAATGGGAGTGACGAAGGGGGAGGGTGGCAGACTCTGCCACCTGAAACCATGCCACTTTGGCATAAGGGTTATTTTGAGCTGAAGGTCATTGAGAAGATAGGAGAAAAGCTCTCTGCTGCCCCCGTTTGCCTAAAAGGACATACGTTTGTAAAGGTGTCCCCTCCCCTGTAGGTTCCAGGAGGGACAGAGGTTAACTTGGGACCTTCATCAGCACCACGGGAATCTGCGTGACGAGCCCTGCTGAGAACTAGCCCTCATCTGCCATCAGTTCCCCGTCTTTCCCTTCCCACCCGTTTTGCTGTTTGTCACTTCTCTGAAGATGAATTGGTCTTAAGATGCTACATAAGCTCGGGGTCTAACCACCCCCCCTGAGTTACTTGTCTCCGGGTGCTCGCTCCTGTTTGCGACATGCTAATGTGTACGTGTGTTATCCACTTGTCAGTCGTATTCATAGGGCCCGGCCAGTGAACCTGAGATGGGCAGAGGAAAGATATTTCCCCTCCTCTACAGAAGTTTCTTCCAGAAAATGACATGTCCTGGCCAGTGTGGCTCCGTTGGCTGGTTCTCGTCCCATGCACCGAAAGTTTGCCGGTTCAATTTCCAGCAACAGGTGTTGGGGGAAGTCAGGGCACATGCCCGGGTTGTGGGCTCGATCCCCAGTAGACAGCTGATAGATGTTTCACTCTGATGTCGATATTTCTCTCTCTCCTTCTCCCTTCCCCTCTCTCTCTCTTTTTAAAAGTATATATATATATATAATTTCAGAGAGGAAGGGAGAGGGAGAGAGAGATGGAAACATCAATGATGAGAGAGAATCCCTGATTGGCTGCCTCCTGCACACCCTACATTGGGGATCGAGCCTGCAACTTGGGCTTGTGCCCCACAGCTGGAATCGAACCCAAGACCCTTCAGTCCGCAGGTTGACGCTCTATCCACTGAGCCAAACCAGCTAGGGCCCTTCCTCTTTCTCTTAAAAGAAAAAAATACAATGATTTGCATGTTATTCTCCCTGAAGATAGAACTCCCGCTTCAGGTAGGAAGGGTGTACCTGCCTCCTCACCTCCTTCCTGCCCTGCCCCACTCACCGCCATCTCCACCTTCTCACTTGCCCTCCAAGCTTCTGTCCCAAAAGCATGCACCACTCACCACTCCTGGCGCCTTCATTTCAGAAAACAATTCCTTTGAGCCTCGCATCTCCTTCCCTTTCTTGGTTCATTTTTTTTATTGTAGTAAAATACACATAACATAAATTTACAATTCTTACCACCTTAAGTGTATAATTCAGTGACCTTAAATATGTTCACAATGTGCCACCATCAGCACACCCATCAGCAGAACTTCTCATCTTCCCTGATACTCTCTGCTCATTAGTGCTAACTGCCCACCACTCTCCCCCGCAACCACCATTCTACTTTCCACCTCTAGGAATTTGACTAAGTGCCTCCTAGAAGTGGAATCCTACAGTATTTGTCCTTTTGTGTCTGGCTTATTTTACTCAGCATACATCCTCAAGGTTCATGTATGTGTGGCATGCGTCAAAATTTCCTTCCTTTTTAAGGCTGAATGGTATTCCACCGTATGGGTGTACTATTATTTTTATCTATTCATTTATTGATGGACACCTGGCTTTCTTCCTTCTTTCCTCCCTGCCTCCCTTGTTTTAATTTTTAAAAATCTCTGGGCCAACCCTAGCTGGTTTGGCTCAGTGGATAAAGCTTTGGCCTGCGGACTAAAGGGTCCCGGGTTCGATTCCAGTCAAGGGCACATGTCCGGGTTGCGGGCTCGATTCCCAGTGGGGGGCGTACAGGAGGCGGCCATCAATGATTCTCTATCAGCATTGATATTTTTATCTTTCTCTCCCTCTCCCTTCCTCCCTGAAATCAATAAAACTATATTTTAAAAGAAAATCTCTGGGCCAAACAGCATGATGACAATTAAAAAAGGAGTTTTACAAGAAAAGTAGGATCATAGCCCTTCCTATACAGATTTTCCACGACCCCCTGTTCCCTACCGGTTTTTGTCCATATGCAGTCATTTTAAATGCAGATTCTGTGCAGTCTTGTCTTCTGTTTCCTGTGGAGCCTAATCTTTTTTTCATCGCCTCATGTTGGACTTTTTGACAAATGAGTTCAAGATAGTGCATGCATTTTTTTAAATGCACAACTGTAAAAATCTTTCCCTGTTGGCTTTTGTAATTTCTCATCATTTTGAATAATAAAATTATTTTGAAATTTGGGGGGAAGCATTTATATTTCCCTCATTTTGGATCAAGTTCCAGGAGTAAGCTTTTTAGGTCAAAGGAATGAGTGGTTTTAGTGTTTGGAAACACGATGGACTAATGGAAACGGCCATTTACAGAATGAGAAGGTCAGTTTTGCCCACAGCCTTACCAGTCTGGATATTATTTAAATACTACTTTGCCACATAATAGGTGGTTATAATCCTATTTTTATTCACATCTAATTGCCAGTAAAATCAAGTCCCCCTCTAATGTTTACTCCCCAGTTGGATTTCTCTTTTAAATTGCCTGTTCTTTTTACCAAATTATCTCAGAAAGACTCAATAAAAAGGATCATTTGTACTTGCTCTTTATATGCTGTGGACATAAACATTTTTAGGTATTTTAACTGGAAACATTCCCTCTCCCGTCTGTTTTTCTATAAAGTCTGCACATGTGCATACACACCAACCCACACCCACCCACCCCATACCCACCCAGTCACCACCAAACGAACCTGCCCCCAAACCCCTCACCCATATCTACCCACACCCACTGACACACCCATACCACACACCCACCC
>NW_006300047.1:1839743-1844484 GCF_000327345.1 Myotis davidii | reverse complement strand
CAAACACACACACACACTCACACACACACACACACATACTCACACACACTCACACAGACACACACACACACACACACTCACACACACACACACACTCACACCTACACACACACATTGCAAAGTGATGATGGTTGTCTGCCTTGAGAAAGGAGAGCTGTTCCTCCCTCCTTGGGTGGGTGGTGCCCACGCCCAGCCCACTGCCCGGTTCCTGGTAAGCACTGATGGATGGAGTGTGCAGGCAGGTTGGGGAGTCTTCTGCAGTTTTCTTTTGCTTCTTTCTTGGCAATATTTTTTATGGACTGAAATTTCTGTTGCATTGAGCAGGAAAACCAAGAGTTGTGTGTTGGGCACATCAAACTCTGAGCTCCTCAGCCCCCCCCCCCCCCGCCCCCCGTCAATTTGCTTCTGTGAACCCTCTCCTTCCACAGGCCTCGGGCAGCCCCTCCCATGGTTGTGGCTGCAGTTCTGATCGTGAGTGATGGTGGCTTCGGGCATTTTAATGTGGATGAGGGAAAAACGAACAAGCACCACCTATCAGCTCGGGACAGGGCTAAAGTTCACTTGACTCTCTTTCTTAAAGGGAACGGTGGGTGATATGGCACAGGCTGTTGCGAAAGTAGAAAGTGGGTGGTTGAGGTTGGGCTGCCTTGGGAGGCAGACGGGTCGGAGCAGTGCCAGCCTGGCTGCCTGCTAGTTGTGTGACCTTGAATAAGTCCCCAAGGGGCTGCTGCTTCCGTTACTTGGGGTCCTCCATGCCTCAGTGGGCTATTAGAAAATCTGAGACATCCAGTACCTCTAAGGCAGTGGTTCCCAACCTTCTGGCCCTTTAAAACAGTTCCTCATGTTGTGACCCCCAACCATAAAATTATTTTTGTTGCTACTTCATAACTGTAATGTTGCTACTGTTATGAATCGTCATGTAAATACCTGATATGCAGGATGGTCTTAGGCGACCCCGGTGAAAGGGTCATTCGACCGCCAAAGGGGTTGCGACCCACAGGTTGAGAACTGCTGCTCTAAGGGAAGCTTGTCAAACTCAAAGGCTAACACAAACCAAATAAACAAGGTTTAAGTTTCTGTGGGCTGAAAAAAAAACAAAAACTTTGCCCTGACCAGTTTGGCTCAGCGGATAGAGCGTCAGCCTGCAAACTCAAGGGTCCCAGGTTCGATTCCAGCTAAGGGCATGTTCCTTGGTTGCGGGCACATCCCCAGTGGGGAGTGTGCAGGGGGCAGCTGATCAATGTTTCTAACTCTCTATCCCTTCCCTTCCTCTCTGTAAAACAAGTCAGTCCAAGACTAATGTTGTGGCAATTGGATGCTAGTATTAGTGGAGAGAAATGGTTCACATAAGGCGCGAGGGAAATGAATGCAACATGATTATAGTAATCAGTCATTAGCGAACGTTGTAGTTTGTTATTAATAATTATGTATAACAGGATATTGTAAAATTAAGTTATAAAATTTTTATTAAAATGTTTCTTACATACCATTATATTGGCTGGGCCACAAAAATATTAATTGTGGGCCACACATGGCCCGCGGGCCGTGAGTTTGACATGCTTGATCTATGGAGCATTGCCTGGACTCTGGCATCTTTGGTTGGAACCCATGACAACACAGCTCATGCTCAATAAGTCAGAACACTCTTCCCTCCCTCTTCCTTCCAGAATGTAGGACTGTGCAGGACTGGCTTCCCTATTCCCATCCACTCCATATTCTAAAAACTCATTCTCTCAAAACCTACTGGTGAGACTTCACAGCCCCCCCCCCCCCATTTCTCCAGTGGATGATCAGCCCCCACAATCCAACGCACGTGTTCTTGGATGTGCCCGCTTTATTTTTTCGTTGAAAATTTAAAGGGTAAAGGCTGTCCCTCCCCCACAGAAATTAAATCACTTTGAATGCTGGGTCCTCAGGACCTGATTGCCCAGGTGCCCGTAGGACATGTCTATGGAAACCGGCCCTTCAAGAAGGAGGACTTCTCAAGTGGCCCCTCAAACACTCAGTCCTATATTCAGTCTCTGCCCCAAAGAGGGAGGCTTGCACTCAGGCTCATGAGTAAGGGAACTGGGAACCTCATGCCTCAGGGGACCCCCTTGCTGAGGGCGGGGGAAGCCTGTCCCAAGCTAGGAAGACCTAAGGCAGCCTGGGCTCCTACAGGGGCGGCTCAGGAATAGCAGCTGAAACCAATGAATGCCCAACTCAGTGGAACAACAAATAGACGTTTCTGTGTGTGTCCGTCCCTGCTCTTTCTCTCTCAAAAAAGAAAGAAAGGGGGAAAGAGAAATAGCAGCTGAGCGAGAGAAAAAATGCCTTGGGCAAGAAAGAGCACCTGCTACATAGAGCTCCCCCCCAGAAGGGGTCCCGCTGGCCAGCTCACGCCTAGACGGCAGTGCAGGTGTTGAAGCGAGAGGATCCTCCAGATCAGTACGGACTGCGTTGTCCCCAGAAGCATTTGCAAGCGTTGACAGCGGCTCTTTTTTTCTGTATCTGGGGAGAGTGATCTCTGGGCCTCCTGGCATGTCATGCCCACTGTTCTGTCCCAGCCAAGGATCTTGAGCTTGCTGAGGAGCTGCGCTGTGGTAGGAGGCGAAGGGGTCTGAAACCTTTGGCAGCCTGGTGCTGGCTCAAGCAAAATCCCAAACTGTAAAGAGAGGAGAAGTCAGGCTGCGGGGGGCCCAGAGGACAGGGACCCTGTGTTTCTGGGAATCGTGCTGGGGGCCCCTGTCATCGCCCCTGGCTCTCTGCAGGCCCAGCAGTGTCAGGCCTAGTGTGGCCTTCGCTCAAAGGACATATTCCCCCTTGGGGGAGCAGCAGGTGTGGGTACATGAGACCAAGAACCATGGTTCCCCCAGCCCAGGAGTTCCCACTAAGCGGGGAGGACAGCGAGGCACCTAACCCAAGGCAGGAGGCAAAGGGGGAGTCAAAGGATGATGCCTGAGCTGAACCCTGAAAGATGAAGACAAGGTCACAAAGGCAGCAGGAGCATTTGGGAGGTTCCGGAACATTTAGTGACCGAATGATTTCTCTTCACTTTCAGGAAGGCTGGCCTCACCCCGGATCTGAGGCCCATGCTGAAGCGTGGACCTCTTCAACCCAGGATCCCAGGTCCCAGTGGCCCCTGGGCACCCTCCAGGCAAGTCACCATCAGCGGGTAAGTTTTCCCAGTCTCTGGTACTTCAGTTTTCTCTGATGCTGAGATGGGGTCATCAGTACAATGTGCAATGGAGGCAGGGGCAGCGTGCATCTTGATCTCGCTGCTGACTTTCCAGGGACTGCGTCTGCTGCCCCCCATCCACTGTGATGTTACAGACTGTCTACCAAACCCCTCACCCTATCAGGGAAGGAAGGTCCCTCCTCTCCCTCGTTGCTAGGAGAATTTTTTAAAAATAAGAACATGAGCTTTGGAAGATTTTATTAAATGCCTTTCTGTCATCTGTTGGATGATATTGTTTCTTTTTCACATCGGTGTTATCCTTGTAATAATCTTCAATTCCCTGCCAAGACCTACAGTCTGTGTCTGATAAACCCAGCTCTGAACTCCGTCTGCCTGTGCTGGTTCTTGTTCTTAGAATTTTTGTCTCCTTAAAGTGTGTTTGTTAGTGTTTTATAATTACGGGGTTCATAAGTACAGTGTTTATTGTATCACCATGCCTGGCACTCAGTAGGTGCTCAGTAAATGTTTGTGAATTTAACATTTTCAATTGTGGTAAAATATACAGAACATAAAATTTACCCTCTTAACCATTTATAAGAGTAGTTTAGTACTTTAATGCACTAAACTTCATAATTTGGTTTAGTACATAAATTTAGTGCATTCTGTTAAGTACCGTCATGTTGTTACACAGCTGGTCTCCAGAACTCTTTCATCTTCTTAAACTGAAACTCTGTGCTCATTAAACAACAGCCCCCCACTACCCCTCCCACCAGCCCGTGTCAACCACTCTTCTACTTTGTCTCTAGGAATATCACTAGTCTAGGTGCTTCATAAAAGTGGAGTACAAATATGTGGCTATACAAATATTTCTTTGAGACCCTCCTTTCAATTCTTTGGGATCTATGCCCACACATGGAATTGCTGGATAGAATATGGTACTTTAATTTTTAAAGTTTTTAAGGAACTGCCATACTGTTTTCCATACTAGCTATACCATTTTATATTCCCACCACAATGCTTCTGATTTCTCCACATCCTCACTAATAGTTATTGTTTTCTGGTTTTTGATAATAGCATCTGAATGGGTGTGAGGTTGTATTTGATTGTGGTTTTGATTGGCATTTACCTAATGATTAATGATGTTGAGCATCTTCTCAAGTGTTTGTTGGCCATTGTGTATTTTCTTTGGAGAAATGTCTATGCAAGTCCTTTGGCCATTTTAAAATCAGGTTTAGTTTTTTGTTGTTTAGTTGTAGAAGCTCTTTATATATTCTCAATATTAACTCTTTACCAGAGATGATTTGCAAATATTTTCTCCTATTCCATATATTGCCTGTACACTGTTGGTGGTGTCATTTCATGCACAGAAGTTTTTAATTTTGATGAAGTTCAGTTTGTCCTATTCTGTGGCCTGTGCTTTTGGTGTCATGCCCAAGAAATCATTTCCAAATCCAATGTCATGAAGCTTTCCTTCTATGTTTTAGGTCTTACATTTGGATATCTGATCCATTTTGAGTTAATTTTTTGCATATGCTGTTACGTAAGGGCCCGACTCCGTTTTTATTTATTTTTGTTCATCCTTAC
>NW_006300047.1:1835161-1839650 GCF_000327345.1 Myotis davidii | reverse complement strand
AGAAACATCAATGTGAGAGAAACACATCGATTGGTTGCCCCCCGCCCAGCACATGCCCCACCGGGGCCAAGGATCGAGCCTGCAACCCTTCGGTCCCTGGGCAGACACTGTAACCACTGAGCAAACGAGCTTAGGGCTCAACTCCATTCTTTTGCCTGTGGATAGCCACTTTTCTCAGCACTGTTTGATGAAGACTGTCTTCTCTATGGAATGGTCTTCTTGATACCCTTGTCAAAAATCATTTGATGGTATATGAAAGGGTTTATTTCTGGGCTCACTATTCTATTCATTGGCCTATATATCTGTCTTTATGCCAGGGCCACACTGTTTTTATTACTTAGTTTTGTTAAAAGTTTTGAAATCAGGAAGTGTGATACCTCCAACTTTGTTCTTTTCAAGATTGTTCTATTTGCGGACTCTTGAGATTCCATATGAATTTTAGGGTGAATTTTTTTATTTCTGCAAAAAACAGAATTGAGATTTTGGTAAGGATTATATTAAATCTGTAGATCACTAAGTAGCATTGACACCTTAATGGTATTAAGTCTTCCAACCCATGAGCATGGAATGTCTTTCCATTTATCTGTATCATCTTCAGTTTCTTATAGCAATATTTGTAGTTTTCAGTGTACAAGTCTTTTACCTCCTCAGTTAAGTTTATTCCTAAGTATTTTATTCTTTTTGCATTTTTTTTCTCTTTTTTTACTTTTTTTTTTTTTTTTTTTTTACAAACCCTTGTGTTGTGGGCTGACTTTCGATAGATCGCAGCAAAGGAGCTGCTCTGCTACGTACAACATCCTGACACAAGCAGGTCGTCTCCGTATTTTATTCTTTTTGATGCGACTGTAAACGGAATTGTCTCAATTTCCTTTTTGGATTATTCATTGTTAGCGTATAGAAATGAAACTGATTTTTGTGTTGTGTCATGCAACTTTGCCAAATTTGCTTATTCTAACAGTTATTTTGTTTGTGTGTGGGATCTTTAGGGCTTCCTACATATAGGACCATCTTGTCAGAAAACAGACACAACTCTATCATTTTCTTTCCAATTTGTATGCATTTAATTCCTTTTCTTGTCCAATTGCCCTGCCTGGGATTTCCAGTATTACATGAAATCACAGAAGTGACAAAAATCAGGCTTCCGTGTCTTGATCCTGACCTTAGAGGAAAAGCGTTTCGTATTTTTCCATTGAATCTGATTTGTGGGCTTGTTATATACGGCCTTTATGATGTTGAGGTGGTTTCCTTCTATTCTTCGTTTATTGTATGGTTTTATTATGAGAGTGTTGAGTTTTGTTAAATGCTCTCCTTGCATCAATTGAGATGATCGTGTGGTTTTTGCCCTTCATTCTGTTAATGTGCTGCATCACATTAATTGATTTTCCTGTGGTGAATCATCCTTGCATTTCAGGAATAAATCCCACTAGGTTGTGGGATTTATAACCCTTTCAATGTTATAAATCAATGTGCTCTTGAATCCTGTTTGCTAGTATTTTGTTGAGGATTTTTGCACCTGTGTTCATCAGGGATGTTGTTCTGTAGTTTCCTAAAAGTACTTTTGTCTGATGTTTATCCTCTTGGTAGAGTGTTTTGTATTTTTGTCGGGCTTTGGTATGGGGTAATGCTGGCCTCATAAAATGGATTTGGAAGTGTTCCTTCTTCAGTGTTTTGGTAAGAGTTAGAAGAAGACTGGATTTAATTCATTCAGTGCTTTGTAGACGTCACTAGCAAAGCCACGTGGTCCTGAGCTTTCCTTTGTTGGGATGTTTGATTACCGATTCAATCTTCTTGCTAGTAGTATAGGTGTGTTCAGATTTCTACTTCTTCATAATTCAGTCTTGGCAGGTTAGGTGTTTCTAGGAATTTAGCCATTCTCATCTACGATGTTCAATTTGTTGTCATGTAGTTAGAGTACTCCCTTACAATCCCTTTTGTTTTGGTAAAAGTTGGTTGTAATGTCCCCTATTTCATTTTTTATTTTATTATATTTAAAATTGATTTGAGAGGAAGGGAGAGAAACACTGATTTGTTGCTCCACTTATTTATTCATTCTTTGGTTGCTGCTTATATGTGCCCTGAGCGCAGATGGAACCCACAACTTTGGCGTCTCGGGACAGTGCTCTGAACAACCCAGCTGCCCAGCAAAGGCTTCACTTCCTATTTTAGTTAGAGTCTCCTTTGGTTTTTTCAGTCGGTCTAGCCAATTGTAAATTTAATTGATCGTGTTTTTTTAAAAAAAGCACAACTCTTCATTGATTTTTCTCTCGTTTTCTATTCTCTATTTCATTTATCTCTAATTGTTAGGATTCCCTCCCTTCCGCTCATGTTGGGTTTACTTTGTTCTTTTTCTAGTAAAATTAAGGTGGCGTTTTGAGGTCTTGCTAGTTTTTTAATGTAAGCATTTACAGGCATACGTTTCCTTTTTAACACTGCTTTCTCTGCATCCAACAGTTTGGTTATATATTTGTCGCAAGATATTTTCTAATTGATCTTGTGATTTCTTTGACCCATTGGTTATTTAAGTGTATGGTGTTTAATTTAGCACAACTTGTGATTTTTCCCCCCAGTTTTTTCTCTGCTATTGATTTCTAGTATCTTTCCATTGTGATTGGAAAAGACAGTTGTATGACTTCAATTTTTAAAAATATGTGGCCTACCCTTTGGTATATGTTCTTCGTGCACTTGAGAGAGATGTTTATCGTACTGTTGTTGGGCGGAATGTTCTGTCTTTTTCTATTAGGTCTAATTGACCTATAGGGTTCAAGTTCTCTATTTCCTCATTGACCTTCCTCCTGGGTGATCTATTATTGAAAGGGGCGATATTGAAGTCTTACTATTATTGTAGAGCTTTTGCTTCTCAACATTCTGTCAGTGTTGGTGCACATATGTTTGTAATTGTTATGTCTTCTTTGTAACAGTTCAATTGGAATAGAATTTTCTTAAATTCTACTTGTCTGACATGAATAGAGCCACTCTGCTCTTTTGGTTACTATTTGTAAGAACTGTCTTTCTCCATCCTTTCACTTTTAACCTCTGCATATCCTTAGATCTAAAGTGAGTCTCTTGTAAACAACATAAATTCAATTGTATTTTTCAGCCCCAGAATCTTACTTGGTTATTATAATTTCTACTTCTTTGTTGGTATTCTATTTGTTTACATATTGTTTTCCTGTTTGGTTCCTTCAGCTAATTGAGCATATTTAAGACAGTTGTTTTAAAGTCCTTATTAGACCTGGCCAGTGTTGCTCAATGGTTAGAGTGTTGGCCCATGCAATAACAGGTCGAGAGTTCGATTCCTGGTCAAGAGCACCTACCTGGGTTGCAGGTTCCATCCCTGGCCTGGTCAGGGCGCATGTGGGAGGCAACTAGTCAATGTGTCTCTCTCACATTGATGTTTCTCTCTCTCCCCCTCCCTCCCATCCCTTCCTCTCATCTAAAAATCAATGGAGCCCTAGTCATTTTGGCTCAGTGGATAGAGCATCAGCCTGTGGACTTAAGCATTTTGGGTTCGATTCTGGTCAAGGGTATGCACCTCAGTTGCAGGCTCAATCCCTGGCCCTGGTGGGCACATGAGCAGGAGGCAACCAATCAATGTGTCTCTCTCTCCCCCTCCCTTCCATTCTCTCTAAAAATCAATGGAAAAAATATCCTCTGGTGAGGGTTAATAAAAACAAATAAATAATTAAATAAAAATAAATAAAGTCCCTGCTAAGTAAGTTAAGAGGCCTGTGTTTCTTGAGAGTTGGTTTCTGGAGATTTTTGTTCCTTTAAATGGGCTCATTTCTTTGTAAGTCTTGTCATCGTTTGTTGAAACTGGGCATTTGAAAAGACCTAACTCTCCCAGTCTTTGTAGAGCGCCCTGTGCAAGCGAAGACCTTAACGGGACAGCCTGATGTAAGGCATTGGGTTCTTTCAAACATTTTCAGGGTGCACCTTCCCCGGGCCTGTGTTTGTGCTTTAATTCTACTTCCCTAACATACACAGCTGCTTTAAACTTTATTTATTGATAGGAGAGAGAGAGAGAGAGAGAGAGAGAAAGAGAGAGAGAGAGAGAGAAAGAGAGAAAGAGAAAGAGAGAAAGAAAGAGAAAGAAAGGAGCGGAGGAGAGAGAGAGATTGAATTGCCATTTGTTCCACTTATTTACACATTCATTGGTTGATTCTTGTATGTGCCCTGACCGGGGAGGAACCTATAACCTTAGTGTCTCAGGACAACGCTCTAACCAACTGAGACGCCAGGCCAGGGCCACACAGCTGCTTTTAAACGTCCTGATTTCCCTGGGAGTCTCACTCCTGCTTCTCAAGGGTTTCGATGTATTACATGCCTTTGCCCATAATTTTGCTCCCAGCCACCCGCAGGTTTGCAGATGCCTCTCACTGGCACCCACTTCCGCTTTCAGCAACCTCCAACCTCAGCAGTATCGGAGTCAGGAGAGACCGAAACCAGTCCCTCTGGCAGCCCCCAGACAAGCCAGAATATCAAGCAAGTT
>NW_006300047.1:1822696-1835118 GCF_000327345.1 Myotis davidii | reverse complement strand
AGGGGAGAGCCAGGAATTCGGTGGCTTCCTTGAAACTGCAGCAGGCAAGCCAGAACGCCACGGGGTTTCCTGCCAGTCTGGATGCGGCTTTTTCTTGGCGAGGCGCTCGGTTGGTGCTGCTGTTCAGCTGGGTGGTAGAGTTCCCACTGCTTTGGTCCACGTGCTGTTATGTACTCGGTCTTGCCATGGAGGAGTGAGCACCTGTAGCTGCCTAGCCTGCCCTCTCGCTGATGTCCCTCTCCTGTCTTCCCTGGATGTCGACCTATCCGACTTTTTCTGTATCCTGTCTGGAGTAATTGGATATCCCCCCAAAGGGTGGTTCTGAATTATCTGGTCTAAGTCACTACCAGTGACCTCAGCTGGTCACGATGCTTTGTTCGTTTTTGTTTCAACACTTTGTTGAATTTTGCTTCCTACTATGTTTGTAACTTGTATGTTCAATATGAGTGTGTTGAACATCTGCAACACGTATGCAGCTGGGCTTCTAGTTTTCCTCTCTTGTAAGAGGGGTTTTGTGCCCTAAGATAGAATTACGTAACTGCATTAAAATGAGCTGGGAAGAGTTAGGTTTCGCTTTCCTATTCTGAAATAGTTGTGGTAAATTATTACAACTTGCCTATAAAACAGTCTGGGCCTAGGGTTTTTATTATGAAACAGTTACAGTACAGAGAGGTCCTGTGCATTTTTCGTCTAGTTTCCCCCAATGGTTACATCTTCCATAATTATAGCAAAACCCAGAAACGGACATTGGTCGAATGTGAGTGTATATGTAGTTCTGACATTTTGTCACACATATAGATCCATGTAACCACCACCGCCATCAACATATGGAACTTCCCATCGTCACAAACCTCTTGTCCTCCCCCACTGTATCACCACCACTCCCACCCCCTCTGTCACCCCAGCAGCCACTAATTTGTTTAAAGAATATTCTTCTATAGATAGAACCACACAGCATGTGACTTTGAGTTTGGCTTTTTTTCACTCAGTGTAATGCCTTGAAATCCATCCAAGTTGTTGCGTGTATCTAGAGTTTGTGTCTTTGTGTTGTTGTTAATATCACCTGAGGATATTTTTCCATTGATTTTTTTTTTTAGAGAGGGGAATAGAGAGGGAAAGACAGAGAGAGAGACATCAATTGGTTGCCTACTGCATGCGCCCTGATCAGGGCCCAGGCCGGGGAGGAGCCTGCAACCAAGGTACGTGCCCTTGACTAGAATCAAACCCGGGACCCTTTGGGCCACAGGCCGACACCCTACCCACTGAGCCAAACCAGCTAGGGTGAGTTTGTGTCCTTTTTATTGCTGAATATTCCATGGTATGGATGTACCAAAATTTGTCTAACGATGCACTGGGTGTAGGCTATTGGGGTTGTTTCAAGTTTTGAGCTGTTACAAACAATAGTGCTACAAATAATCATGAACAGGTTTTGGGGAGAATGTTGGGATTTCTCTGGGATAAATGTCCGGGAGTTCAGTTGCTGAACCCCTAGGGTAGGTGTGGGTTGAGCTTTTAAAGAAACTGCCACACGATTGTCCAGAATGACTGCACCATTGTACATGCCCACCAGCAATGCCTGTGAGGTCCGGGACTCCGCATTCTTGCATTTGGTATTGTTGCTGTCTTTTGTTTTCACTGTCCTAACAGGTGGTCCGTGTTATCTCACTTTCCTAGGGGCTGGTACGGGAGCATTTCTTCATGTGCTTATCTGCCATTCACACGTCCTTTGGGGTGAAATATCTCCATGTTTTTTGCCCATTTTCTATTTAGATTGTTTTTGGTGTGTGGGTTTTTTACTGTTGAGTTATTTAATTTATATATTCTAGATATCGGTCTTTTGTCAGATATGTAGTTTACAAATATTTTCTCTCAGTATATACTTTCTATCCTTTTAATAGTGTCTTTCACAGAGCAAAAAAATTCTAGTAATTTCACTAAGCTGCATCTGTGGTCTTTCAGAGCGACATTTGAACCTATAGATCCAGGTGACGTAATAGCTTTGATATTCTTTCTCAAATCAATTTGGGCAGATTGTATCTTTTTAGGAAATCATTTAATCCAGATTTTGAAAATTATCAGCAATGTTGGATCTATAGTTTTGACTCCTTGCTCATTTCTAGTATTTTTTTTTATCTTGATCTGTTCTGTTGTTTCTTCCTGTTTCATTAATTTCTCTTTGATTTCCTTCCTTCTGCTTTCCTTGGTTTACAGCAGGGATCAGCCGGCTTGTTCTGTAAAAGACCAAACAGTGAATGTTTCAGGCTCTGCAGCCGGATCGTCTGTCACCAACACCGTTCTGCCATCGTACAGAAGTAGCCAGACAGCGTGTGACTGAATGTGCAAGGTCGAGTTCGTTCAGTGAGAGCCCACTAGTAGTAAAACATTCTCAGATAGTTCAGTGCTGAGCACTTATGTACTCTTTTATATATATATTTACAGAGAGGAAAGGAGAGGGATAGAGAGTTAGAAACATTGATCAGCTGCCTCCTGCACACCTCCCACTGGGGATGTGCCCGCAACCAAGGTACATGCCCTTGACCGGAATCGAACCTGGGACCCTTCAGGCCGACGCTCTATCCACTGAGCCAAACCAGGTAGGGCTACTCTTTAATCTTAAATAAGAATTGAACTGGGCATAAGATCGGACTTGACAATTATTTTCTTCTAATGCTTTAAAGATTTATTCCACTGTCTTCTGTCACTACTGTTGGGAGATAGGTTATCTATTCATTTCTTGAAAGATTACCTCTTAGGACTGTTGGTTCTCCTGCAGTTCCAGCCTGCGTGTCTGGTATGGGTTCATTTATACTATTTTGGAGACCATGTGCTTCCTGAATCTGAGGAGTCATGTCTCTCAAACCTTTCTCATTCTGGAATTTCTGTTGGACCCTCTCATTGCACCCTCCCTCTTTCATAATTTTCTCTTCTGCTGTTGAATCTATCAGGTTTTAAATATCAGTGGAGCCCAGACAGTGTGGCTCAGTGGTTGAGTGTCGACCTATGAACCAGGAGGTCAAAGGCACATGCCTGGGTTGTGGGCTTGATCCCCAATAGGGGGCATGTAGGAGGCAGCTGATCATTGATGTTTCTATTTCTCCCTTCCTCTTCATCTGGAATCAATAAACATTTATTTAAATAAATGTCAATGGAATGCATTTGGGAATTATGCTTGTCATTTTAAAATTTATTCTTTTATGTCTTTAACAATCTTGAAGCCTAGTGACTGATTCCTTTGGGGAAAGATTTTCTCTTTAACCAGTCTCTTCTCAACTAGGCCCCAACTCTTGGACCTCTGGGTTTGTGCATTGTTCTCTTCCAACAGGAATTCTGCTGTCGATTTAACTGGAACCCTGCATTCTCTGTAACTGATCACCTTGACACCTGATAGGGTCCTCACCAGGCGAGGTGAGATCATTCTGACCTGCAAGGATCCTGTCAGGTCTGTTTATCCAGAATCTCACTGACCCCTGCCTTGTTCCTTGGCTTAAATTCCCGCTTCTCCTTGTTGTTTTGGGGTAGAGCCTGAGTGCTCCCTTGAATCTATCACAGTGACCCCTGCCTTACCGTGTTTCACATGTGTCACGAATAATTTAACAGGAATCTCGTGTTTGTTGTCTGCTGAGGTCGCTGACTTCCCCCTCTGTGCATTGGGAAGTCACTCATTCGAATCCTGCACAAACGCGTTGCAGGTGTGCCCAGGGGTTTGCAGACATGGTAGGGAATGTATATTCAAACCCCTGGATGGCGGGAATGTGGCTATATGTTTTCAGAAGGTGACTTTATAGCTGCCTGACCTCCCTTGGCAGAGCTAGGAGAAAGGCACTGATTTCCCTCTGGGTTGGAAGGTGGGGACAGAGGGCTTGCTGGCCGGGGGCAGCTTACCTCGTGTGGAAGGAGACCCAGGGGCACAAAGTCACGGGCAAACAGGTGGATGTAGGCGGCCTCCAGGTTTCAGGCAGGTTGGCTTTCCTGGGAGCCACAGGTGTCCTGGATGGTGTGGGGTCACCTGGAACCCAGGACCCATGGTCATTGTCCTTGCCAACCACACTCCTGGGAGGAGCTCAGAGGATGGGCACAGATTAGGTTGGGGCAAGGGCCTTTTTCTTGCCCCATGGTCCACCTGCCTTGTGGCCTCTGTAGGGTCCAGGCCCAGTCTCGCACTCCCCCAGGCTGAGTGGGGGTCCTGGGAGAAAGCCTGGCAGGTGGACTCTGTCCCCAGCATGCCTGTTGAGTCTTCTCCATGCCCTGAAGTTGCCACCTACCTGATGGGACAAATGCAGGACTCTGGCCTCCTGCCTGGACCTCTTTTCTCTTGGGCAGCTCAGCCTCAATAGGGATCTACCACCCCTTCAGCCTGAGTTCTTTGAAGAGAGCATGCAGGCCTGGGAACCTCAGCACCCGGGGCCTCCCACAGCCCTAGTGACACGCAGGCCTGAGGGAGGGAGGGCTGGCCCGCTGGCTCACCTGCTAGGTGAGGGTGATCTCCAGGCTGCTGGCCACTGTGCATCTGGCATCATCAGCTCATCGCCGGCCTCGTTGTCACCCAGAAGGCCGGCCGAAATGCCTGTGGGGCAGGAGAAAGCAGGACATGTCCTCCTCCTACATGCACAGCTGGCCAGGCTTTGAGGGGGCAGCTGAACCCCACCCCTCCATGCCTGACCCTATCATACTGGCCCCAAACCTTCATCAGGGGGACCGAGGAAAGGGTGTGACCTCTCGGGTCACCATCCCCATCCTGTGTGGCCAGGATGCAGTTCTTCAAGGCGTTCCTGGGCCAAGGGAGCTGTTCTGGGGCTCCCTGCCCTGACCACGGGGAGCGTGCAAGGCAGGGCTCAAATCCTGGCCGTGGATGTGGGCCGGTCACTTAACTCTGGTCGGGTCCCCTGTACCGCAGATGACACTGGGAAGATTGCGTGAGGAGAGCGTGTGCGTTACAGCCCCAGAAACAGGGCCAGCCATCAGTGAGCGATGGTCTTTGACCTCCTTCCAGTTCTGAGCCATTCAGGCTGTTCTCCAGCTCCGCCCTCTGTCCCCGGGTTGTGAGCCCCCAAGGAGCAGCCTTGGCCCAAGAGAGGACCTGGGCCTCCTGCTCCCAACCATGCGAAGACACAGTGGTGCTCGCTGGAAGCTGACCATGACCTAGGCGAGGCCGGCCGCCGTCCTCAGTGGTCAGCTCGATCCTGGGGACAGCCCTCCTCATCTGGACAAGAGGCAGATCCAGGCCCGGACAGCTCCCTGCGAGCAGGGAGGGGTAGTACAGTCTATAGGTCGTGGGCAGGGCTGTAGCGGGACAGGTGACTGGTCCTTGGGACACCAGGCAGGAAGGGTATGGGCCGCCTGCCCCCGTGGTGGCCAGCTCTCCCCCGTGCTCACCTTCAGGCTGGGGTAGAGGTGGTGTGGCCCAGCTCAGCGTCGGTGAGAAAGTGTCACGAGCAAAGTCCTTGGCCAACAGCAGGCTGCCGCAGAGGGCACAGCGCCTGGCATCAGAGGTCAGCAGGCCTGGGGCGGCCACACACCACGGTCTGAGGAGAGGCCCAAAGGCAGAGTGAGAAGGGCCAGCTCTGCCTAGTGTGTAGAGTCCCAAACCCACAGGGCACCCCAGAGTGTCCAGCCTGCTCCATGGCCCATGTCCTCCGGGGCAGCCCAGGTCGGGAGATGTCGTCTGTCCCCGGCCCAGCAGCCAGTTCCCCAGGAGCCCCAGCTTCAAGATGACTTGACCTCTAGGGGCGTGTTCACAGTTTACAGCCAAGTCAGCAATAAACAGGAAAGAAGGACGAATACATGCATGAACGTGAAAACTTTCTACTGGGTGAAAAGCCATCACAAAAGGTCAGATGTTCTGTGATTCTGTTTACACAGTGTTCAGAACAGGCAAATTCTTAGAGACAGAGTAGACTGGTGATAGCTGAGGGTTGGAGGGTGATGGAAATGTTCTAGAACTAACTGTGGTGAGGGGTGCACACCTCTGTGAATATGCTCAAAGCCACTGAACTGTACACTTTAAATGAGTGAACTGTGTGGTGTATGAAGCTACTGAAAAAAGAAACACTATTAAAAAGAAAAAAAGATTTTGGCCAACGTTCCATCCAACACAAGGGAGGTGCCACATGGGCTGGGCTCTGCATCTGCATGGTGGGCAGAAGATGGCCCAAGAAGGGGACAATTCTGGCCCATCTGGCCAGGGCAGCCTCAGGGGGTGGACAACAAGCCCTGTGTCAGCTGGTGGAGCTGAAGGTCAAGACCAGGCCATTCCTCCATCAGCAGCTGCCTAGCAATGCAAGGACCCCCTGACTCCGGGAGGGCTACCACATGCCCTCAGTTGTGTTCCCACTTGTGTGATTACACCCCCCCCCTGGCACACCAGCCTGGACCCCACCCTGGGTGCACTCCTGCCTGCCCAGACCCTCCCAGTGCCAAGGAATTGGGCTCAGGAACAGCCCACGCTCATGACCCATAGGAGTGAGCCCGGGCCACACTCCTACATGAGCCGGGCCTGCAGCCCCTGACTGTCTGAGAGGCTGGACTCAATTAGCCACTTCCGGCACAGTCCCCTGGGAGGGCGCTGGCCTGGAGCCCTTAGCTGCTTGCCCGTGCTGGGCCCCTGGTCCAGGCTTTTATATGCTGGACAAAGCCTGGATCTGTAGTCTAGCCTTAGTCTTAGTGACCTTGGGCAGTTGAGTCACCTTGGGGCTCAGCCTGGGACAGATGCGCCCAGCACTGCAGTGCTACGGCTTACTGTGGCGCCCAGGAGTGGGCCCGCTCTCTTCTTGCCCCTGGAGGTCCTGCGGCCACATTCCAAAGGGCACAGCGGCTCTCAGGGAGGCGGGTGCAGGACTCACATTCAGAGGGGCCCTCTCCCTCCTCCCACTTGCTCTAAAAATCAATGGGAAAAAATACCCTCTGGTGAGGATTAACAAAACAAAGACTACACACCTGACACTCAGGCCCTTTCCTAGGAAAGGTTTGCCAGCTGCTGGTGCGGACGCCTGGTTACTGACATAGTGACCCGCTGCCTAGGAAACTGGCCACGTGAGGCCAGGGTCTGTCTCTTTCCCACTGTAGCGACAGCGCCTGAAACAGCGGCTGCTCAGAGGAAGTGCTCATAGAATGTCTAGGACTGAGGGAGCCCCAGTTGCCTCATCTGTAAGGTGGGGACAGAACACGCCTGCCTGGCAGGCAGGGTTGTTACGAGAGCGAGGGTGTTTGAGCACAGCCTGAGGCAGGAACACAGGGAACACACGGCCTGTTACCTGGTGAGAAGCTGCACGGGTCCAGCAAGGGCCTGCGGAGTATCGGCACCTCTGAGGAGGGGCGTCTGCCCAAGAGGCATCTGGTGGGTGGCCTGGGGAGGGAGGGGGCAGTGAGAGATGCCAGGGTCATCCCTGCCTGGCACAGCCACATGCCACCCCTTCGCTCACCTCACCAAATACGGGGTGCCCCTGTGGCCTCCAGTGCTGCCTCGAGGGGCCTGGACCCCTAGGTCCCTGCATTTCAGACACCCAGGCTTGCAGCTGCCGCACAGCCTCCTTGCTCGCTCTTGGCCGCACCTCATCCAGGGTCTGCAGTGTCACCTCCAATAGACATCCTTCAGCGTGGCCTGGGCCCTGCAATAGGCAGCCAGTGCCACCGCGAGGCCTCCGGGGCCTGGTGGCAGGCAGGATGCCACTGCCCACCACCCAGACCCAGGTGGGAAAGCCAGTCCCCTGATGACCCGGCCTCCAGGAAATAGGGCTTGTTACCTAGAATAGGAGGGGGCTCTAGAGACTGCAGAAGATTGTCGGTATGGCAGGCCCAAGATTCCCCTGAGGGCCGTTCACAAGGTCAGCCCTTGGCTGGCAAGAGGGCAGTGAGGCCCACGGCGCCCACACTGTGCACACACGTGGTTTATGCTGAGCACCCTGTTCCCTCTGCGAGTCTGGTGCGTGCCAGGCAGAGGCTGCCCTGGTGACCAGCCCCCCATAAAAGCCTGAGAATGGGGTCCCTGGAGAGCCCCCTGGCAGACGGGGTCTGGCAGGTGCTGTCCCAACTCAAGGCTGGGGGGACTGAGGGCGTCCCCTGCGCCCGCTGGACTGCTTACTGGGCCTGGTCTCTTGGGCTTTGGCCCCTGTACTGTCTACCTTGTTGGTCTTTTCCTGTGTCCTTTCCCTGTGACAGGTCATAGCTCTGAGTATCTAGGGACTCACTGAACCCAGGGGAGAGGGGGCACTCTGGCACAGAGGCATAAGCCGGTGAGAGAACGTTTCACAGCCGGTCAGAGGGACCCCGGCAGGGTGTGGGCAGCTCCCCGCTGGGCCAGCTGTCAGCGCCGCTGCTGGACTGTGGAGAGGACAGAGGCTCCCGCAGCTCCAGGGCGCTCGGGGCAGTGGCGTCTAGTGAGCAGCTCAGGAGTCTTAGCCACCGGCACCACCACACTGGTGCTTATCTCAGGCCTGGAAATGGGCCCTGGAATCCTACGACAGTGGGCGCGAGAGAAGTAAAGCTGTGCACCCAGCAAAGTCAGGCGGGGACTGAGGAAACCTGGGCAGCTGTCCCAAAAGAAAGTAGGCAGCGGGAATGAGATGTTAGCTACAAGAATAGAGACAGCACACCCACGGAATGTGAAGGCCATAGGTCCCTGAGGATAAGGCATGGGAATCTAAAACAGTGGTTCTCAACCTTCCCAACGCCGCGACCTTTTAATACAGTTCCTCATTTTGTGGTGATCCCCAACCATAAAATTATTTTCGTTGCTACTTCATAACTGTATTTTTGCTACTGTTATGAATCGTCATGTAAATATCTGATATGCAAGATGTATTTTCATTGTTACAAATTGAACATAATTAAAGCATAGTGATTAATCACAAAAACAATATGTAATTATCTATGCGTTTTCCGATGGTCGTAGGCGACCCCTGTGAAAGGGTAGTTCGACCTCTAAAGGGGTCGCGACCCGCAGGTTGAGAACCGCTGGTCTAAAAGAAGTTAGGTTGCAGTCCCACCCGAAAGCAGGAGGCCTTTTAATTGAAAGAGTGCCCCAGGCCAAGTGTGAGGGCCTGGCCGTGGGGGCCCGGGGGTGTGCGTGGATTTGGGTGCAGGGTTGTGCCTGTCTGGTCTGGTCTGGCTCTGGCCCCACATCTTGGCCACTTGCCTGGACAGCCTCCGGCCCCACCTGAGACAGCTGTCCAGGGTGCCTGCTGCTATACCTGGGTAGGGAAATGGAGGCAGGAGCAAGTTAAGGTTTGGGGCACAGAAGACCCTCGTGCCTGTGAGCAGGGGGCATAGGATGGGCCAGAGGGGCATCCCCACACAGACTTCCCATTCTCGGAGTGCACCCCTGACACCCCAACACAGTATACCCACCAGGCACTGGAACCTTCTCACATAGGCACCCACACCTTGGCTCCTCTCCTCCAGCTGGGCTTGTCCCTGGAACCCAACAGCTACAACCCTGGACAGCAGACAGGGGGACAGGCTGAGCGGGGGGTGACCAGGGGAGCCTCTCAGAATGGGACGGACCGAAGGCTCTCGGTGCCGCCAGGGCGGAGGACACGTTGCCAGGCTATGGGCTGGCGGCCTCTGGCTTGGCACTGCTGGACCCGGCTTCAGGGTTCCTTGTGCTGTGGCCTCTGCCCCAGGGGGACAGCCACACTTCCCCATCCCGCTCACCTCCAGGAGGCCCAGTAGGGTCCCCTCCCCCTCCCCCGGTCACTGTGCCACCAACACCAGGAGCTGGAAGAGGCCAGGAGGCCTCCCCTGAGCCTCGGAGGCAACAGGCCCGCTGACGCCTGATGTCAGACTTCGGCCTCCAGGACTGAGAGAAGAACGCTGTGGTGGTGAGCTGCCGAGTTGGGTGTTTGTGAAGCAGCCCTTGAACCTCACTCAGGGTGCGTACGAACACGCAGCCTCCCCAGGCCCCTCTCCCCGAGATTTCTAAGTGGGCAGGGGGTGGAGCCTGGGAATCCTTAGGAAAATTTACAGGTGGGGCGTCTACGGATTATGCTCCGGTCTCTGTCCCGATGCCTCCTGGGTCCCAGCTGTGCTGAGTTGCCTTCACCAAAGGGTGAGGGCCCGCTGGCTGGCTGCCGTGCAGCCCAGGTGAGTTCCCAAGGGGTAGGATCAGGCCTTTCTCTGCACAGGGGCCACTGGGTGGCATGAGGGCCAAACAGGACTGGGAAGGGCCTCTGTTCACCCCACAAACCCCAAAATGGGGGGAGAGGGGAGCAGTGAGCAAGTAAGAAGGGTTCACTCCCAGGCCTTCGATTCCGGGGAGGCAGGCCACAGAGCACCAGGATTACAGATGCCGGAGTGTCTGGGGCCTGGCTGGAAAGTGAAAAACTAAGGGTCAGCCCTGGACAGCCTCAACTACTGGACTCGGAAATGGGCTGGAGAGCTCCGGATGCTAGCGGGAACCACCCATCTCATGAGCACCTACTGTGTGCACTGTGCGGATGTCACTTTTTCCTCCTGACAACTCTGAGAAGGAGGTGGGATTTGCTCCCATTTGACAGAGAAGACTGAGACTTGGAGAAGGAAAGTCACAAGGTCAGGGTCACCCAGCCAGGGAGACAAGAGGCCAGCAGACATCAATGGAGCCCCTATTGCATGCTTGTGCTGTGCGGGCCGAGGGAAGGGTGCCCAGAACCCCACCAACCACCCGATGACATAATCTGTCCCCCACTTACAGACGAGGAAACAGGGCTCAGGGAGTCCCTTCCCAAGATCACTTGGCCAGGTCGGGGTGGGGCAGGCGTCAAGTCCACCTCTGCCCCTTTCTACCTCCCTGGGCTGCTGGGAATCAGGAAGGGGATGAAAAGGCTGGGCCAATTAAAGTTAACAGTAGCTAATACTCACCAGCTATTATCAGGCACTATTCTAAACAGTCTACACAAGTTAACATATTTAATCCTTGCAGCATTAATTCTTGGGAAGTGGGGTAGGCGCAGTTATCATCACCCACTTACAGGTGAGGAAACTGAGAGACAGGTTAAGCAAGTTGCCAACTGGGAAGAGGATAGCTTGGGATGCAATGCCAGGCAGTGTAGCTGCTGCCTCTCAGGTCAGGGCAGGGTGTCAGGGCAGGGGAGGGGCTGTTTGTTCTTAGGGCTGCAGTGAAGAGACCCCGTAAGAGGAGAGCAGAAGCCAGCAATCCCACCATTAGGGCAGAAGACAGCAAGGTTCTGCAGTTAAGCTCTGGTCCCCACCAGGGTACTGGCCTACAGTTCCAATAATAGCCACTAGATGGCACAGATGCCCAGGCGGTGGTGGGCCCACTGGCCAGAGGGAAACCAAGGTGGGTCAGTGAATCTTCCCAAGGAGTAGGCAGCCCCAACCCAGCTACCCACCTCCAGCTCCCCGGAGAAGTCGGGTGTCCGCGGCCTGCTGTGGCTGCGGAGGGTCAGACCCAGGTGCAGGCAGGGTCTGGGTCCAGAGCGAGGTCCAGCTGCAGTGGGAAGGCAGCAGGCACCCATCTTGACCCAGGGTGTGCTCCCGGGAGACCGAGAGGGCCTGAGATGAGACAGTGCATGTCAGTGGTCAGGGAGCTGCAGGTGCACGGCTTCCTCTCCCCACCATGCCCTGGTCCAGGCCACCAGGGCTGTCGCAATAGCCTATCGGGCCTCCCATCCTCTGCTCCTGCTCCAGTTGGCAGCCAGAATGACCTTTAAAAAAATTCAAATCAGCTATCATCCCCCTGCTCAAAGTCTTCTGCCTTCCCATTGCGCTTAGGGAGAAACTGGTCTCAGTGGCATAGCCTGGGGTCTGCGTTATCCTCCTAACCTCACTCCTTACACACTCTGTATGGGCCACGCTGTGTTCCTCAAACACTCTAAGCATGCTCCTACCACAGGGCCTTTGCACGGACTGTTTCTTCTGCAGAGCTTGCACTTGTCAGAGGCCCCCTGCATCCCATCACCCTCCCCCCTTTGTCCTTCCACAGCATTCACCATGCCTGACTACACAGCATGCATCTTGTTTATCTTCCTCCACCCACTGGAATGTGAGCTCCAGGAGAGCGGGCACTGTCTGTCCCTGTCACCATCCTTGTCCCTCTACCTAGAACAGGGCCTGGCACAAGTAAAACCCAGAAATGTTTTCTGAATGAGTGTATAAATAGATCAGAGGCTGGCAAACCATGGTTCATGGGCCAAATCCGGCTCATTGCTTGTTCTTATAAATAAACTTTTGCTGGACAGTGGCCACACCCATTCATTTACACTTCATCTGTGGTGGCTTTCATGATGCAATGGAAGACTGTGTGGTCTGCAAAGCCGAAAATATTTACTCTCAGGCCCTTTACAGAGCTTGTGACCCCTGGGGTGGAGGGTGGATGGTGGATGGACAGATGGACGGAAGGAGGGAGCAATCAACCAGCTACTAAGCCCAGGGGAAATGTAGGGAACGGGGTTCCCACGCCTCACCTCTACTGTGATGACAGCAGCATT
>NW_006300047.1:1819741-1822639 GCF_000327345.1 Myotis davidii | reverse complement strand
CTTCCTGTGTCACCTCCCTCAAGACCACAGTCACCCTGCATGCCGGAGCCTGCTGCTGCTTCCATTCCCCAGATGACACACGGGCGATCGGAGAGGAGGCGTGCCCATGCTCGCCCAGCTGGCAAGTGGCAGAACCTGATGTGGGCATCTAGCTCTCAGTTATGTCCTCTCTCCTCACCTCACTCCCCACATGGCTCCCTGGGCCCTTCCCCAGGACAGACTCACCCTGGGCAGGTCACAGAACCCCAGGTGTAGGCAGTGGCCAGCCAGTGGGCCTAGTCCATCTCCACTTTCCTGGGAGCTCTGCCAGTGCAGGCTGCAGGCTGTGCTCCGGCGTGACCTCCATGTGGATCTTGTCGGCCTTGGACGTCGATGTCCTGGAACATGAGAGCACCATGGGCCAGGGGCTCCTCCCATAAGCGGATTGGATGCCCACGGCCATGAGAGAACGGGTGCCAGAAATCTCACCCTGAGCCCTGCCAGCATCGCAGCCATTTGTACTATGAGCAGGACTTCTGTTGGGAGCACTGGGGGGCGGGGCCTAAGGGTCACAGGGGACCCAGAGGAGCGAGGGGGCCTTCAGGGCTGGCTGTCCCCATTTCTCCATGGCCCAGTGCTTGCCCCAGGCTCTGCAGACCAGCGCTCAGCCCTGTGATACAAAGATGCGGGGGGTCCCGGACCCGGACCCCTCTGGAAACCTGAGGGAGCGCTCCACCTCCCCCACTCCGGAAGCCCACTGGTCCCTGGCTCCTCACCCATCTGTTCTGGAGCGCCTGCCTCCTGATGGGCAACCTGCTCTCCTCTCCCGGAGCTCCCGCTACATGCCCGCCAGGGAGCTGTACCTGTCTGCAGATGAGAAGACCACGGCTTACAGCCAAGGAACGAGCTGCCTGGGGCCCCAGAGCACAGCGAGCACCCAGGACCATATGGCTGCAGAGCCGGGTGCTTGCTGCAGTGGGTGGGGCCGCCCTGTTGGCACCTGCCTGGGACCTGGCCCCCTAGGCCTCACTTCAAGGGTCCGGTTCTGCTGCACCGGGCATTGGTCCCAGGGGGAGAGTGAGGAGGGTGGGGAAGCCAGAGGCCGCTGCCCGCTGTAGGGGACGAAGCAGGGGAGTAGAGAGACTCCTCCCTTCCTGCCCATGTTTGCAGGAGCTCAGCCAGGTCCAGACCAGGAGGCTGTAAGTGTTTAAATGGGAAACGCCTCATTCTCAACATCCAGACTATCATTTCCCAAGACAGGATGAAATCTGAGCCCCTCGCTGGAGCCGCCGGGGCTGCTATGGACGGAACTGTGTCCCCCCAAATACATATGTTGAAACCCTAATCCCAATGTGACGGTATTGGGAGGTGGGGGACTGAGAGGATTAGGGTTGGCTGGGGCCATGAAGGGGTCATGGGTTCGATTCCTGATCATGTTCAGTTACCTCGGTTGCAGGTGTGCAGGAGGCAACCAGTCGATGTGTCTCACCTCTCTCCCTCCTCCTCCCCCTCCCCTGACCCGTCCTCCTTCTCCCTTCTCTCTCTCCCGCCTCTCTCTCTCCCCTTCCCTCCCTTCTACTCTCTCTGAAAAGCAATGGGAAAAAAAATCCTGACATGAGGTTTAACAAAACAAACCAAAAGATGGTGTAAGAATAATAGGAGCGGTATGCTAGCCCACGGCTAGACCGTGTGGGCGCCGCTGCATGGTAATAGGATTTCTCACACGTTTAGTGAGCAGGTACTGTGCTCCTGACCCAGGGCTGAGGGTTGGGGTACAAAGATAACCAGGACTGTTCCTGGTCCTTCAGGGGTTCTGAGCCGGCGGGGACACGGCCACAGAGACAGACAATGGTGGGGCAAGGTGACAAGGGTGGCCACGAAAGATGTTTAAGTTGGTGAACAAAACAGGGAAGGGCATTCTAGGCAGAAGGAATAGCTTTTCAAAGGCTTAGAAAATACACTATCCTGCCGGTGGTTGCCACACTTTGGGGTGGCTCAGGGGGCTGCTGTGGGGAGCATGGGAGTTTCCCTTTAAAGGTCTCTAAGACCCATGGCTACTGCCCCCACCTTGGACCAGGACACACAATCCTCACCCTGCTCACTATGGGGGTTTTTGCACTGGCATCTCTGCTGCCCCTTGCAGGTCCCTCCCCACACAGCAGCCGGAGGGATCTGAAATCATCAGATGGATCCCTGTCCTCAAAGGCTTCCAGTAAATTCCAAACTCCTCCCTGTGGCCTGACATGCCTTGTACCATTGCACCCCCACTACCACCTACCACTTCTCTCCTCATCCAGTCTGCTCCAACTCAGGGGCCATTCCTCAAACATGCCGAACTCACCCCTGCCCCAGGCCCTTTGCACGTGTTGTCCTCTCTGCCTGGCATGCCTTCCACCAGATTTTCAAATGCTGACATTCGCTTGTTATCCTGGGCTATCTTAAATGTTACCTACCTCTTCAGCGGGGCCAGTCCTGGCCACCTAATTTCAATAATTCCCCATCACTCCCACTCATATCACCCATTTTGTTTTCTCTGTAGTATGTATCGCCATCGTATGTGATTTGGGGGAGTCGATTTCCCCATCAGACTGTACACTTGATGAGAAGAAGGACTTACCAATACTGTTCTAGACAACAGCCCCAGCTCCTGGAATGGTCCTGGCCTGGCACCTAGTAGATGCTCAATGAATAATGTAAAAAGGAGGGAGAGAGGGAGGGAGGGGGAGGAAGGACATGGAGACCAACTGAGAGTCCACTCCAGCCAGTGTTGTCCATTTCACAGCCCTGCCTGCATTGGGTCGCCCTGGGGGACAATTCACCTTTGCTCAATGGCTCCCGGGAGCACTCCTGGCCTGCCCTGGCCGGCCCCCCTCCACGCACCTGGGGGTCTGCTCCAGCCTGATGAGGTCAGTGAGACTG
>NW_006300047.1:1817197-1819591 GCF_000327345.1 Myotis davidii | reverse complement strand
TCAGCAGCCAGCAGCCGGGTGCTGACGTAGAAATGACGCTCCCCACTGCCAACACGGACGCACTCTCAGCCTCACCCTCAGAGTGGAGAGCAGTAGCTGATGGAACATTCAGGAAGATGCTGCTCCGGCCTGTAGGCTCTGCCTCCCAAAGCCCCAGGCCTGAGAGACCCGTGGCGCCCAGGACTGGGTGAACTCTGATGAAATGAGGGCCCCCAGGTGTGGCCATGACAATAATCTCCCATGCCCTTCATGCTGTAACACTGACTTGAAGACAGCTACCCGCCTGGGGCCAGCAGGCAAGAATCCTGGTTGAACTGCCATGTGGACAGCAGGGGGCAGTCTAGCACAGAGGACGATGTATAGGCGGTACACCACACAGGCCAGGGCTCCCATTCTGGCTCTACCTATGGCAGGGTGGGGAACCATTTTTCTGCTTAGGGCCATTTGGATGTTTATAACATCATTCTCAGGCCATACACAATTATCAGCTTAACAATTAGCCTGCTATATTTGGCCAAACCTTTGATTAACTCACCCCTAATGCCTTGGCAGGGCCAGACCAAATGATTTCGCGGCTTTATAGAGCCCTCGGGCCAGACGTTCCTCACCCCTGACCTATGGGGTGAATGACCTCCAGCCAGTTCATTAACCATCTGATAACGATAATTGGGATAGTGCAGTTGTCGGCAAATTCATTAGTCAACAGAGCCAAATATCAACAGTACAACGACTGAAATTTCTTTTGAGAGCCAAATTTTTTAAACTTAAACTATATAGGCAGGTACATTGTTATTAACTTAATTAGGGTACTCCTAAGCTGGCCTTTGCTAAAAACGTCCTCAGTCTGATTGAGGTACGTTTGCTGAGGTCGACCCCTTCCAGCTCTCCCATCCACACTCGTCTTGTAGCCAGTCTCACTCAACTTGTGCATGAATCACGCGCGCCTTCCCCGCGCTGCGTATCCCGTGGCCCGTCCTGCACGGCGTCTCCCGTCACCCGACCAACCGACACCCCCACTTCTTCTAACGCCACTTCTTCAAAATAGACTCACCCAGGCTGAAAACCGACTTCTGCGCATGGGCCACAAAGTTTCAATCGCACTGTACGAGAGCCACACTCAAGAGGCCAAAGAGCCGCATGTGGCTCGCGAGCCGCGGTTTGCCGACCACTGGGATAGTGGATACTACTGTGTTGGTATGAAAACGGTATGAAGTAACGTGCTAATCGAGTGCCGCGCTGGCTGAATAGCAGAACCACTGAGGGCACTTGAGACAGAACCTCTGGGAACCAGCAGGAGGACTGGCACTTCTAAGAGCTCCCGGAGCATCATGACAATCACTCGGGGATGCCCCTGTCGACAATGTTCCACTCAAATCTCGTCTCAAGCAAAGGATCTGTATCAATATCAATATCTGTAACTTTGAAATACACCCAAAATTAAGACGGATGGAGAGCTATGGGATAAAGCAAGTGGAAGGGAATGTGAATGAGGAAATCTAGGTGGTGGGGATGAGGGTGTTCATGAGGAAATGGTTTAAATAAACTTTTAGTAGAACACAGCCGTGCCCACTTATGTACACATTGTCTGTGGCTGCCTTTTCTGCCCTGTGGCAGAGTTGAGTAATTGCGACAGACCGTGTCGCGTGTGAAATATTTACTATCTGGCCTTCACAGTAAACGTTTGCAGACCTCTGTTCTAGATTGAGAAACTAGAGACATGGCAGCCAGTACTGAGGCTGACCCTGGATTTAAGACAAACAAAACAGCTCGGGAGAACATTGTCAGGGTGAGTGTGCAGTTTTATCACGGACTGTACAACAGTGTCACAGCACAGGCTAAACTTCCTGAATCTTGTACTTCTACTGAGTTATATAAGGAAATATCCTCATTATAGGAAACATTCTCTGAAGTACTGAGGATAAAGAGATAAGATGTCTCCAGAAACATCTCTGTATCAATGCTCGATGATACAGAAAAAATGTGTGTGTGTGAATATACAAATGTATCTAACATATAGTATAAGTTTAATAGAAAGACATAGCAAGATAGCAACAACTGGTGAATGTTCACTGTCTGACAGTAGCCTTTCTACAGGTTGGAAATTATTCAAAAAAGACGGGAGAACACCAAGTGGTTCCCTGAGTGAGTGTGCAGGTGCGTTGAGGCTTAGGGAGTCATGTGTGAATGTGCTGTGTGGGGCCTGGCGCACAGTAGGCACTCTGCAAACAGAGGTGGCCTGGGCCAGGGAGGGCGTTTGACAAAGCTGGCGGGACAATGCGTGACTAGTCGACAAGTGTAATCACTCACGCGCTCACGCAGGGTTTCATCCATTCACCCCGTATGTTTTCACTGAGCACCTACAGTGCAGGGCCCTGTCCAGGTGCTGCACGTCCG
>NW_006300047.1:1781654-1817073 GCF_000327345.1 Myotis davidii | reverse complement strand
ACCATGGCAACACAGAGGGAGGGGGAACCCTGGCCAGGCCTCTGGGGCCCTCCCACCTACTCCCAGGACCCCCAGATGCCACATGCAGGGGAAATGCATGACTGAGGGATGTCCTGGAGGGTCCAGAGGCCAGGTGGGAAGAGGGTTCCTGGGCAAGGGCAGGATGACAAGCAGAGACCCCGGGCCACGGGAAGGCACGCGGAACACCTGGGAGGTGGTGCTGGCTTCGCTCAAGGCCTGTGTCATCTGATCCAGCCGCCGGGAGCGTGCCAGGCCGAGTGAGGCAGCGCCAGGCGCCAGGCTCCGGGCAGCAGGCCTCCTCCGGCTCCAGAGGGTCCCGTGGGCCTGGCTGGGGCTGCAGGGGCTGCCCAGGAATGTAAACCTGGGCATGTTTGGGAAAGCTGGAGCCAGGGGTTTCCGAGGGCGGCCCAGGGGGGCTCGCGGGAGGCCCACAGACAGATGTGGCCGTGTTAACACTCCGCAGCGGGGCCTGGCCTACACGGCCTGGCCCGCCTCGGGCAGGGCATCTGGAACCAGTTAGGAGCTCAGGGCGGCCAGGGCACAGTTACCTTGGCTGAGCGCGGTTCTGCTGGGGCGACGGCCTAGGAGGGCTGCAGGTCTTTGCTGGAAGAGAGAATGGGACAGGCCTGGCAGGAGGACCCCTGATGGGGCTCCCGGTTGAGTAGGGCCAAGCCAACCTCCCAACAGAGACCAGAGACCCAGGAACACAACAGCAGCCCAACCAAGGGCCATGCATACACCCCGAGTCCCGAGGGCCATGCAGAGTAGTTCTTGCCTGATGCCAGAACTAGGCGGGTGTCTGGCATCAGGCAACCTAACTTGTGTTTGAATCCCAGCCCAGCCTCTGCCTAGTTCTATCATGTTGGGCCCGTTCCTTAATTGCCCTCTTCGAGCCTCAGTTTCCCCTTCAGTATGGGGCGAAAGGGTACTGGGTGGCATGTCTCCTGTGGGCCCCTGCCGGCAGCCCTGTCCGCACGGCGCCCTGCCTCACCTCCAGGCCGGGTGCTGACGGCTGCCCACTATTGCTAGCGCCGGGTGCTACCCATCCCGGTGGCTCCTCCACACCAGGGTGTGTCACCCTCAGTGCCACTGTGGCCTGGGCCACATAATCCATTGTGACTGAATTAGCACTGTGCACTGGGGCCGTGTAGCAGCATCTCTGCCCCCTCCCCCCACAAGAAGCCAGCAGCACCCCTCCAGCTATAACAATCAGAAACTTCCCAATCATTACCAAATGTCAACTCGCCCTGGGTGAGAACCGCTGGCCTGAACCAGTAACCGCTGGCTTGCTCATTTCCCTCCATGGCCCAGTACAAGTGCCAGAGCCTAGCGGGTGGCCCACCTGGCTGCGTCTATGTGTGAGACCACCAGGCACTGTGCCACGCACCTAGTAGGTCTGCAGACTGAGGAGCTATCATAGTTATTAATACAGATTTGAGGCCTGGGATGCTTTGAGTTTGGGGGACTAAGAACTCATTTACACCCTGATCCCAAAGATTAAGGTTATTTTATTAGCTTTGCCTCTCTGAGCCGCTTTCTACATCTGTGCAGTGGGGAGTCAGGGATCAACACACAGGTGCACAAGGCTCCCTCCCCCATTCCTCGCCTCGGGGGGCGGGGGGTCCAGAGCTGCAAAGAACCCCTCACCCGAGCATCTGCTTCTGGCCGCGGATGCCGAGGGCCAGGCTGGCTGCAGAAGCGCGGGTCTCCTCTTCTGCCAGAGCCCCAGGAACATGGTGAGGAGGGGCAGGAAGGGGAGCAGCTGTGAGGCATGGGGGGGTTGTGGGGGCCCGGGACCCTCACAGGCTGGGCCCCTCTCTTCAGCCCCAGCATGCCCTGTTCTCTAGCCCGACGTGGCAGCTGTCCAACAGGCTGACTGCCCTGACACCCCTTTGGCCAGTGAGGACCCAGGGGCAGGGCCCAGGTCGGCAGCCCAGGTGGCAATGCCCTCCGTGGGTCCCCAACACAGACCTGTACCCCAGGCATCAGCAAAGAACTAGCTCCGTACAGATCTCCCACCACCCAGCCCAGGAAAGGGGTTCAGGTGAAGTCGGGAGAAGGGGAACCAGGCCGGCTCAGTCGTGGGTACAGTGACAGGCCCTCTTCAGGGGGTGACATCCTGGCCCCTCGGCCGCTGGGCCTCGGTCACCGGGCCTCGGCCGCCGGGCACTGTCCCTCCTCCCACACAGAGGGGTGGGGCAGGGGGAGAATCGCTGGGGAATCTGAACCAGGAGGCTACCTGGCTCCTGTGTGCCCTGTGAGTCAGGACGGAGCGGAGGCTGGGCCAGGCAAGGCAACTTCACGGTGGGTGACAGTGACCAGTGCCTGGACCACAGCCGATTCCCCTTCTCAGAGATGGGAGGACACCGTGGGGAAGGGCCCAGGTACCACGCCCGAGTCCCTAGTTTGCTGCCTACTTGCTATGTGACCTGGGCAGGCCACGTACATTCCCACGTGTGATGCAGAATAATGACAACAAAGGTGATTTCCATCACCACCACCATCTCCATGGCAGCAAAAGCTTCCTTCTCCACACACCATCCTGGGCACATTACTGATATGAACTCACTCAAGCCCACCAACCCCATGTTACTGGTGCTATTATTATCCCCATTTCACAGACAAGGAGACTGAGGGCACAGAGAGAGTGAGGGCTCTGCCCAAGGCCACACAGCCAGCAAGTGGCAGAGCTGGGATCTGACCTCAAGATGGAGTTCATGTGAACTGTCCTGTCCTGGTCTCACTGGGCTGTTAGGAGGAGTCAAAGAACCAACGCACAGAAAACCCTTAGAATGGCGGCAAGCACGCAGTAGGCACTCTGCACATGGAAGCCGGGCTTTGACGCTGATAAAGAGCAGAAAGCAGAAAGGACCTGGGACCAGGAGCCGGAACCCAGGACTCCCGGAGGCTCATCCACACCAGCTTGTTCAGCAAGATGCTGGTTTCAACTATTATTATGATTATTAATGAAGACGTTACAAACTGTAAAGGGCTTGAGAGTCACGAGGCCAGAGCACCCCCATCAATCGTGCACACAGTGTGTCCTCAGCACACTGGGAACAGGGAGAGTTGACAGAATTAGGAGGGAGCCGTGCCCCCGCCCGGCTGGCACACCTGCTCCCTGCTCACCTGCCTGGAGCCTCCAGAAAGCGGGTGTTCACCAGGTCTAGACCGCCATTCAGTGGCTGCCCCACCAGGGCTGCCTGGTCCACACTGACCCCACTGTCCCCGCCACGGAGGGCCACACTAGCCTGAGCCTGGGTCTCTAGAGGCAGAAAATGGCACGGGCTGCTGGGAACTCAGATTTTCATTCCTTCCCAGCTCGGGGACACACCAGAGACTGCAGAGCAGCTAAACCCTGAAGATGCCAGATCAACCTGGGCAAGTCTATCTTGTCTCTGAGCCCCTGAGATGTCACCTGGCATGAGGTGTCTCCCAAACTTGGCCTGACCACCTCTTTTCATTGGAGTTACTGCTGCAATGACACCTCCTCCAAGTAGCCTCCCCTAATTGCCCATCGAAAGTACCTCCCAGCCCTTGCTGCTCCCTCCCCGGCCGGAAGGTCAGTCCCGTGGGGGCAGGGCCTTGAGTCTGTTTCCTTCCCTGCTCTGTCCCCAGGGCCAAGCACAGCTCCTGACTCACAGCAAGTGCTCAGTACTCACTGAAGGAGCAAACAAATGAACGAATGCTTCTCTCCAGTGTTGACCAAGTATCAAATCAATTATCAACTGACAGAGACCTGCAGCTCACCCAGCCCAGGCCGGAAGGCCCCCACCTCCTCCCACCGCTCACAGACATCTTTGCAGTGCCTGTTTCCGAGCTTACCGCTCCTCGTCTTGGCAGGCAGATGGCAACCCTCCCAAAACGGAGACTCCAGGATCTGGACCCTCACAGTCAGGAGTTTTTTCCTAGTATTCTCTGGCTTAACCTCCTCCATCCACAGTCGGAAATGGTTCCCCAGAGTAAACAGATGGAGCCCAGCCTGTGCCAGAGGCCGGGTTCCAGGGGTAACGCACTGCTCCAGCCTGAGAGCCACCTGGCCCAGCCCCGTCGCCTGCCATCTGGGCCCATCAGAGCAGGTGGCACTCCCAGGCAGACTCAGACAAGCCTGGCAGCTCTGAGCCTCAATGTCCTCATCCATAAAATGGGCACAGCCTGCCCACCTTGAGGGACACCGCCAAGAGGAACTGGGATAACACCTCAGTAAACTGCCCATGGGGCACACAGTAGGCCTCAGGAGATGTTCATTTCCTTCCTTCATTATGCAATATTCTACCCCCTACTGTGTGGGGGGCAGCAGGAGAAGAGGGCACAGTCCCCATGCCTGGGGAGGTTCTGACACCAGGGACCCCAAGCATGTTAGTGCCTCCTGAAGAGGTGGGACCACACACTGTGGACAGCAGTCGGAGGCAGGAGAGGTCCCCCTGGCTGGAAGTGACCACATCAGGTTCCTGGGGGTTGGGAACTGGGGAGTGTAGACCATCCCATCGCTTACTCACCAGGTCCCCAGAGCAGTCCATGAGGTCAGTTCACACTCAGATGCCCTGTCTGATCCAGGTCTCCACTCACCCTGCAGGAGGCTGAGGGCCGAGAATGGAAGAGCTTGAGGCCAGGAGAAGATGACCACGGGATTGGGGGACACTCAGGGGTCCTGATCTCCACAATTTGCATGGGGGCCAGATGTTTGCATGCAGGTCGGCTCTGGAGTCACACTGCCTGGGTTTAAGACCTGATGTCCTCATTAACCAGCTGGGTGGTGCAATCTCTTGGAGCTTCCATTCCTCCCTGCAGAGTGGGGATGGAGTTGCTAATCCCCACCTCATATGTTCATGCATTCCTTCAACAGGTGTTTAATTGAACACCTACTATATGCCACTCCACAAAACAGACAAAAATCACCCCCGGAATGCGGAATCTGCATTCTCCTGTTGGATGAGTAAAAGACAGGCAATGAGAAGCAAAGATATTTAATAAATTACGTAGTCTGTTAGAATGGCAAAGCCAGGAAGGGGGATGGGGCACGCTACAGGGAAGTGGGGGTGCAAATACATAGGATGGCTGGGAAAGGCCTCACTGAGGAGATGGCATTTGAAAAATACCCAAGCCCTAACCGGTTTGGCTCAGTGGATAGAGTGTCGGCCTGCGGACTAAAGGGTCCCAGGTTTGATTCTGGTCAAGGGCATGTACCTTGCTTGCGGGCACATCCCCAGTAGGGGGTGTGCAGGAGAAAGCTGATCGATGTTTCTCTCTCATCAATGTTTCTAACTCTCTATCCCTCTCCCTTCCTCTCTGTAAAAAATCAATAAAATATTTTAAAAAAGAAAAGATTTGAAAAATACCCAAAGGAGGTGAGGGAGTGAACCAAGCAGATGTGCAGGGAAGAGCATTTCAGGCAGAGGGAACGGCCTGTGCAAAGGCCCTGAGGCTACATACTGAGTGATTCCAACTATGTGCTACTCTGGGAAAACACAAAACCAGAGTCAGTAAAAAGGCCGGTGGTGGCAGGGGGTCAAGAAGAAGGGAGGGATGAACAGGCAGAGCATGGGGGACTTTCAGGGCAGTGAATCTGTTCTCTATGATACAGGGAAGGTGGGCCGACAGCATGCGTTTGGAAAAACCCATAGAACTGTATGACAGAGTAAACCCTAATGTAAGCCATAGACTTCAGGTAACATTTTATATTAATACTAGAGGCCCATGCACGAAATTCAAGCATGGGTGGGGGGGTCCCCTCAGCCCAGCCTGCACCTCTTCAATCCGGGACCTGCTGGCTCCTAATCACTCACCTGCCTGCCTGGTCACCCCTAATTGCCCCCCGCCCCCGCTGGCCTGATCGTCCCTCATTGTCTCTGCCTGCTGGCCTGCTTGCCCCTAACCCTCCCCCCGCCGCCAACCTGGTCGCTCCCAACTGCCCCCCCTGCTGGCCTGGTCGTAGGCAGCCATCTTGTGAGGGCATGAGGGTCAATTTGCATATTACCTCTTTATTACATAGGGTCAGTTCATCAGTTATGACAAATGTACAACACCAATGCAAGATGTTAACTATAGGGGAAAGTGGGGGGAGGTTGTGTGTGGGAACTCTTACACTTTCTGCCGTCTTTCTATAACCCTAGAACTGCTCCCCCTAAAATAAAGTGTATTAATTTTTAATGTGTACCTGGGTCCCCCCGACCAAGTGACTCACCTCTCTGGCTGGGTCTGTGTGTGCTCTAAAACCTCCCCAGGGGTTTCCAGCGTGTGGCTGGGCTGAGAACGAGGTTACGGCCGTCTCTTCTCCAACTGCCTCTGTGGTGCCCAGGGGTCCTGCAGGGCATGTGTTCTGAATGGGGCGATATCACCGCCAAATGCAAAAATTGGTTCTGGGAGAGAGGGGTGGATAAAAAACAAACAAAACTTACTCTTGCCCGGCTGGTGTGGCTCAGTGGTTGAGTTTCGGAGGTCACTGGTTGGATTCCCGATCAGGGCACATGCCCGGGGTTGTGGACTCGATTCCCAGTAGGGGGTGTGCAGGTGGCAGCCAATCGATGTTTCTCCATCACTGTTTCTATCTCTCTATCTCTCCCTTCCTTTCTCTCTATAATAAATAAAAAACATATTTTAAAAAACTTACTCTTTTTATGTTTGAGGCATAGAAAAGCATGCAGCACATAGACAGAAATAAAGTATGGTTGTGGGATTAAAATTTCATAAAGAGGGCAGTTAGGAAAACAACGCTTAAAAAGCTTCCTCAGTGGGGCAACAATGAAAATCAGGTTGAGAACCGCGGCATCGAATTGCCTCGCGGGAGTCTCAAAGGGAGGATGGAGGCTGAGAAGGCCGAGCTCCTGCCCTTCCCTCAACCCCCGTTCAACCCCAGAGACGAGGTGAACAAAGGGTTCTGCTGCTTTAAATAATAATAACATTTGAACCCATTAGAGGACCCAGCCGCCAAGCTCCCAGTGCCCCCCCCCCCCAAGTCCAGGGGAAACCTGGGCTCTGCAGCCAGACCCCCTGGGATTCCCAACTAAGACCCTCCTCATACACGCTCGGTGACCTTGGGCGTCACGTCACCTGTGTCTCGGATTCTCATCTGCGACACGGAACGCCAGGCGTCCATGAGAGACTTGGAAAGCGTTCAGAGCAGAGCCCGGCGTGTGGCACTCAGCAGAGATCAGCCCCCATTACAGCGGAACGCAGTGACCCCGTGGCCTGGGCCTCGGCCGCCAGCAGCCCTCAGATGCACAACTTTATGCTCCACCTTGAAAGCGAAAGGCTGCTGGTGAAATAATGGACCTGTGTCGATTTGAAGACACGTCCTTGACTTCAGGTGTTGACATAAAAAAACCTGCATCTGAGGATGATCAGTTTCCGTAACTCGGGGCCCTTCTCGGCCTCCATTCTGAAACCTACCAGCACGGGAGAGAGAGAGCAAGGCAGGCGTTGAAATTGCTCTCAAATCCCGGCCTCCTCGCTGCTGGTCACCCGTCTACAGCTGGGCATCCCGGCCCACCCACTGCCTAGCGCCTGAGCGCAGAGCACAGGATGCTCGCTCAGCAAAGCAATGAACATACGGACACTCTCTAAGGACCGGGTCCCGGAGCTGAGCACGGCCTCCCCACCTGGCCCTCTTTCTCTGCCCCTCCGCCCCCTGCAGGGTGAAGCCCCTCCATGTTCCTCTCCCACACGGAGCAGAAAACCCCGGGCCAGTAAAGGATCACACCGGCATCCCTCGGACCCAAACACAGCACAGGGTTGAGAGGGCAGTGCTGTTTCTCTCCCTTTTCAAGGGTGAAATGTGATCCCTTCACCCCCCGGGGAGCTCAAAACCCTTCTCGCCTGGACAATCGCTTCCAAATGACGGATTTGGAAACCTCCCTGCCATCTGTTCTTGATTCTGGAGGAGCTGAACATGGCGGTGTGGCCTCCCACCTCTTCCCTCCCCGGGGCCTCCACCCTCCTTCCTTCCTCCCCATCCCCCAGGGCTGGCTGCTCAGAGACAACACTTGGCAGGCAATTCAGGGTCACCCCAAAGGGACCGCGGTCCTGACCTGTAAGTTTGGAGGAAAGGCGTGTCCGCGGGGACGTCTGAGCTGGAAGAGCTCCAACCACTAAGTGGGCGTCGTTCAGCGGGACGGAGGCCTGTTGGAGGGGGAGTTGGAGAAGGTCACAGGGAGCAGAGGAGTGAGATGCAGGAGTCCAGGAGGTGGCTGGCTGGGCACCTGAGAAGGGACAGGTTATCCCAGAGTTTTCCCAAGGCCCAGGCCCAACAGCGGATGCCAGAAACCTCCATCCTCACTGGATATTTCTCAGCCCTAAGCCTTACGCAGGCTTCTTACTCAGAAGCTTGAGAAGTGAGGCCCCAGACAGGGGGCTGGGAGGATAGGTCTGGGGCCCCCAGGCTCCTACTGTCCCTGCCTTGGTGCCCGCTTGTGCCTCCCATGTCCATGGCTGCCCTCCATTTGACCCTGACCAGGAACAAGCATTGGGTTTGTGGCTTTACAATGGTCAACTCATATAACCCTCATGACTGCTCTCACAGGCTGGTATTACTATCCTCACTTCATCGCTGGAAAAACAGAGGTTGAATGGGGTTGAGTAATTCACCCAAGATCACACAGCGAGTCAGCAGTGGAGCTAGGATTTGAACCTGCAAGCTCCTTGGAGGGGAACAGAAACAGTCACCTATGCATCCCCAGTACCTAGCCGTATATGGTGATGAACAAACATACCTACAGTGGCCGCTATATATTCACCAAAACGCACTTCCTTGTCCACAAAACTGCATTCCCGTCTCCCTTGTAGCTGTGATGAGTTCTGGCAGGAGTGACATGGACTTCTTATGGGCTTGGCCCATGTAAACTTCCTGCATTAATTCTCCCTCTCTCTCCCGCCATCTGCCAGGCAGCTAGCAGGGCAGAGCCACAAGGTGGAGGGAGCCTGGGTCCTGAGTGACTACATGGGGCAGAGCTACACTGACTGGGAAGTGAACTTGCATGTTCAGTCAGCACCTCCTGATTAATCCCATGGACACTGTCAAAATAAGGGCTGGGCTATTGAATTTCCAGGCCCACCCTGCCCCCCCCTCAGCGAACCCATATAGAAACCTGCACTCTCACATTAAAACCGCTCCTCTCTCAGCAAGGGGCCGAAACTGAGCCTGGCAACCTGGGATGTGGCACTGTGGCTGATGGCGGCTCTTGTGTACACATTGCAGTCGAATGCTCCCCGAGGACTCCATCTAAGACAACATCCCGTCCAAACCCAGGGCCTGGGGGGAACCTCCACTGGGAAGGAACAGGCAGCATCCTCTACTTCCGCCAATAGTCGAGCTCTGCTTGGAGGTCCCACGTTGGCATTTGCCAACCTGGGGACGGGTATCTGGGAGAAGTGAGCACGTCGGGGCTACGCTGTGCTGGATTTCCCCGGCCGAGACCTGTCCTGGGCCTGACAGTTCACATGCAGCACAACTTTCTGGTTGACTTTCAAAGTGGCCTCGACGTCCCTGCTCCTAGCCTGGGTGTGCAAGAACTTGAGGTCCTGGGAGAGGTTACCCGCCATCTCTAAGGGCGGCAGAAGCCACTCTGGGGACCCAGCAGTCAGAAGATTGAAGGGTCTCAAGGCTGAAGCATTAAAACACAGACTATACTGTTCGGTGCACAGGGAAGAAAGTAGGAACAGGCACGGGGGAGTCTTTTGAACCGAGATGGTAAACTTCAGTTCCTCAGGTACGGTGAGTGGGGTGGACTTCAGGGGGCAAACTGGAGTGCCTGTGTCTCATTCGAAGAGCGTGCCCGGCATTGGTCTCTCTTGTTCGCTGCTGACCTATAACACCCCGCACAGGTCCTGGCACACGCTGGGTGCTCTATACACATCTGGACAATTGCAGGATCATTAGTGTAGCCTGAAACCCCAAGCCAGAGCCATGCTGGGTGGAATAATGTTCAATTCCTAGTGTGGCAGGCAGAACAGTACCACCTCCCAAAGATGGCCATGCCCTCATTCCCGGAGCCTGTAAACATGGCATCTCACAGAGCAAAGAGGACTTTGCAATGAAGGGCCTGGAGAGGGCGATTACTCTGGAGTATCCAGGGGCCCAAGGTCATCCTAAAGGTTCCTGTTAGACAGAGGCAGGAGGTCGGAGTCAGACAGAGTGGAAGATGCTGCCCTGCCAGCTTTGAAGAGGGAGAAAGGGACCGTGAGCCAAGGAATGTGGGCACCTTTCAGAAGCTAGAAAAGGCCAGAGAATGGACTCTTCCCACAGCCTCTAGAAGGAGCATGACCCTGTCTACCCCTTGATTTAAGTGAAACCCATTTTGGGTTTCTGATCTCCAGAGGTAGAAGATGAATGTGTGTTTTTTAGCCACTAAGTTTGTGGTAATCCTATATAATAAAAGGCTAATAAGCAAATTGTCCCCTCGGGAGTTCGACCGACTGGGAGTTCGCTCTGATGTGTGCAGACCACCAGGGGTTGGCGCGGAATGAAGGAAGGCCTGGCCGGCAGCCGGACCTCTAGGTTGTTGTAACAGCAGTAAGAAATGAATACACACAGTTATTTGATCAGTAGCAGGTTACTATCTTTTCCTATCTTTTGACTGAGACATTTAAAATGTCTTGTCACAGAATTTTATCACTAGTGTATACTTCTAATATGTTGCTTTATGTTAGAATTGAGGTGGAGGAAGAATAAATAAAAGTCCAAGAGAAGAGAAAAATGTCACTAAAAGGATTTTTTTAAAAAAATGGACAGCCAACTTACACTAAATGAAAAAAAGGATCCCATCTACTTGGTTGTAGCTTGTTGTCAGGTGTCACATCTTCTGATTTTTTTAAAATTAGAAGCTGACATCTGGATTTTATCCCAAATCTTCCCATTTTAAATGTTGACAGTTCATTTTTAAAACAAATTTAAGTGCTAAGCAGGCCAAACAAAACACACCTGCAGGCTGGAGCTGGCCATGGCGCCATTCTGCAATCTCCGGTTTGAAACACGGTAAACACCTCTGGGGAATATTCCTGCAGGTGTTTCAGGTTGTCATCCTGCCCTTTGTCCTTCCTCTTCCCCCCTCCACGCCTCAGGAGCTCCCAGGACTTCAGGGACCACACCTCCGTGAGCCACTCCCAGCCCCAGAGGGACAGGTCTGAGGCCACAGCTGGCCTGGCGTCACCCACCTTCCCACAGGCTTTTGTAAATCCTACAAGGGTGAAACCAGCACTGACTTCTTTGTCTGGGGCCCAGCACACAGTAGGTGCTCAATAAATGCTTGCTGGACAATGTGGTTATCTTCCAGAGGGGTCAGAAGGACACTTGGATAAGGGCCTACTAGGCATGTCTTAAGTACTTGAGGGAGAGTATTGTGTTACATTCCGACTACCGAAACCACTGCATAAGAAATGAGTGCTGTTGTCTCCATTCCATGGATGAGACAACTGAGGCCCAGAGACATAACATAATTTGCTAAGAACAGAGGCAAAAATGAGTTCTATTCCCAGGAAGATTGATGCCAAGACCCCCCTAAGTCAGGGATCAGAACACCACGGTCCACAGGCCAAATCCACCCTGCTTTTGTAAATAAACTTATCTTAGTTCTGGCTGCTACAACAAAAATAGCACAGGCTGGGTGACTTAATGGAAATTGATTTCTCACGGTTCTGGAGGCTGGAAGTTTGAGCTCAGGGTGCCAGCAGGGTTGGGTTCTGGGGAGGACTCTCTTCCTGTTTTGCATGCAGCCATCTTCTCACTTGTCCTCACGTGGTGGAGAGAGAGGAAGCTAGGTCTTTCTCTCTTCTTTCTTAAAAAAAAAAATATTTTTTAAATTGATTTCAGAGAGGAATGGAGAGGGAGAGAAAGAGAGAAACATCAATGATGAGAGAGAACCATTGATTGGCTGTCTCCTGCAGACCCCACACTGGGGATCCAGCCCACAACCTGGGCATGTGCCCTGACCAGGACTCAAACGTGACCTCCTGATTCATAGGTTGACGCTCAACCACTAAGCCATGCTGACCGGGCTCTCTCCCTTCTTATTAGGGCACTGATCCCACCCTGGGGCTCCACCCTCATGACCTAATCGTCTCCCAAAGGCCTCACCTCCTGATACCATCAAAGGGACTTCAGCATGTGAATCTGGGAGGGACACAAACATTCAGTCCATAGCAAAAGTCTTATGGGAACACAGCCACACCCATCAGTAATGGATTTTCTGTGATGTTTTTATGCAGAAATGAGCAGAGATGAGCAGTTGCAGCAGAGATTGTAGGGCGTGCGAAGGCTGAAATAGTTACTGCCTGGGTCTCCACAGAAAACGTTTGCTGTCCCTGGTCTGGGTTGGGAATACAGTGGATTGTCAACAGCACCGAGGCGACAGCTATTCACAAAGCACTGACTGCGCGCAGGCCCTGTCAAGCTCTGTTGCTGCGGGCGAGAAGGATGTAACCTAAGTGTCACGGGACACGTTGAAGGTATGAGCCTTGAGTTCGCCAGGCGATCGAAAGGGGAAGGTGGTGGGCATGGCTAGAGCAAAGGCCTGGAGGCCAGAAATCTTCACCACTAGCCAAGGTGACTCCCTAGATGACACTCAACTTCCCACGCCCACAGGGACGTGTCCTCCCAGTGCAAGCCTGCCACAGAGGCGGCTGCCCACTGCACCACATCTTCAGGGGTGCACAGCCAGGCTCGCCGAACGAAGCTGAGCGCTTGTGATGGGCCCACAGGGCAAGTGAACAGAAAAGGGTTTCCTCTCCAGGGCCCCAGACGGGGACTGTGGTTCCCTCTGTAAAGTGAGGACAGACAGGGCTTCCCTGGCAGTGGAGGAGGGGACAGGGTCTGGGCTGGTAACACCGAGAGGGAATTTTAGCCTTATTTTCAATGTCACTCCCCGCCACACACACACAAGAGAGCTTATTCCCTTGCTATTGGTATCACTTTAAATCCATTTAAGACATAGGAATGAAGTTAACCAGGGAGACAAAAGACTATACACTAGAGAGAACAAACTCTTGCTGAAAAAATTAGAGAAGACACAAATAAATGGAAAGATATCCTGTGTTCATAGATAGGAGACTTAACATTGTTAAGATGTCAAAACTACCAAAAGCAATCTACAGATTTAATGCAATCCCTATCTAAAGTCCATGGTGTTTGTTGCAAAAATAGAAAAAATTTGCCCTGGCCAGGTAGCTCAGTTTGTAGAGAGTGGCCCCAATACTCCCAAGGTTGAGGGTTTGATCCTCGGTCAGGGCACATACAAGGATCAACCAATGAATGCATAAATAAGTGGAACAACAAACTGACATTTCTCTCTCTCTCTCTTCCTCTCTCTCAGTCTCGTCCTCTCTTTCTCTAATATCAATTTTAGGAACTTTTTTTTTTTTTAAAGAAAAATCCATCCTAAAATTCATATGGAATCTCAAGGGACTCCAAATAGCCAAAACAATCCTGAAGAAGAAAAAAACGTTGGAGGCCTTCCAAAGCTACAGTAAACAAACCGGCATGGTAGTGGCCTACAGACAGACAGACAGACAAATGGAATAGGGAGCCGGAAATAAACTCTGTTTATAGGCAAATGGCTTTCAACATGCGTGCCACGCCCGCTCAACGGCGCAAAGGACAGTCTTTAAAAAAAAAAAATGGTGTTAGGGCAACTGGATATCCACATGCAAAAGAATGAAGCTGGATCTTTATAGCATATACAAAATTTAATTCAAAATAGATCAAGACCCAAAAAGGAGAGCTAAAACTTTTATAAAGCTGATGTTTTGGAAAACATGGGTTGAAAAGCTTCATTGCCAGATTTGGCAATGATTTCTCGAATATGACACTTAAAAACAGGCCACAAGAGTAACAATAGATGAATTGGACCACATCAACATTAAAAACGTTCCTTCATCTGAGGATGCTATGCGTGGAGTGAAAAGGCAGCACAGCGATGGGAGGAGGGATCTGCAGGCTCGCTCCTGGCTGCATTTAATACTGAGCCCAAGGTAAGTGCCTCCCACGCCTCACCCTGGAACACGCCCTGATAAGAAGGTGAAAAATCCACGGGAAGGTGACGCTGATCTGCTTCATATAAACCCGCCTCCCTGTCCTCCACGCTCCACGGCAGACTCTGCTCCCAGACCCGTGGGCTCCTCTGGCTGCTTCCCCCTCTGAACCACAGATCGTGGTAACACAGGCTCATTCACTTATTCATTCACTCAGTACATTTTATTTTATTTTATTTTATTAGTATCAAGTAGGTACTAATACGGCACTGGCACCAGATACCCAGGAGTAAAGGAACCAGAAGTCACCTCCCCCAGGGGGAGAGGCAAACTTGAAACAAGTAAATTAACAAAGGAACAGCCAATTCTCCCTTCGGCTCACCCTGCCAGTTCACTCTGGTGAGCTGCCAGTTCCTTAACCAATCCATTCTCCCTTGTGCCCCAGGACCTTTGCACTTGCTGTTCCCCCTGCCAGCAACACACTTCTATGGGAACAGAACTGTTTCATGTTTTAATTTTCAGCTTAAATTTTATTTCTCCCCAAAGAAGCCTTCCCACTGCCCATCTAGACTCCCCACTATTAGGCTCCCTCAGCCTCTGCCCTGTCTACCATCCTGCCAATGAAGTCTCCCTGGATTTGGTCTGTGCCTCTCCCTCTCTGCCCCATGCAGCAACAGGATATCAGAGACCAGTGCTGCCTTGTGCACAGTTCTCCCCCCAGCACTGGGCAAACAACAGGTGCTTAATAAAGACCAACTGAATTAATGGATGGGAGACTGAGTTCCAGCTCCTTCCCCATGGGTGGCCTTGAGCAAATCTGTCCCTCTGAGGAGGAGTTCAGGGTGCTACCCACCCTCTCCTGACCCTGGGGCTCTCTCCAGACCGCCCCCCTCCCCGCCCTGCCCAACCTGGGCACCCGCCTTGTGGCTGAGTGCTGGGAACTGGGAAAGCGGACCTCGTGGCTCTGCTCCAGCGTGTGGGTGCCTCTGAGCCGTGTCCCACCCCCACCCTCTGCTGGTGCTGCAGTCTGCGCCAGCTGCGGGGTCTGACCTGTGCAGGGAAACCAGAGACCCCTGCCCTTCCTCCGCCAGGCAGCCCTCCATCCTGGTTCCCAGGAGAGGGGCTCCCAGCCGGCCGAGGCCAACCCCCGGGACGGCCCCACTTAATGTCGCTCATTGTTACCTGCCGATGGGGAGGTTTTAAAGAGACAGGGTTATGTTCCCCCAACGTGCACGCACGCACACACACTGTTCTGTTTTGTTTTTCTAACAGGCAGGTGCTCAGTTCCATGCAGAGCCAGTGGGGTGACTGACTGGCTAAGGAGCAGTGTGGTGAGGCCAAAACACCCAGGTGACAGTGGCGCCTTAGCCCTCGGAGCCCCAGCCCCAGGAGGCGATGGAGAGCGGGTGGTGAGGGGTGGTGAGCGGGCGGGCACAGTGTGCTATGGCCCGCCTCCCAGGGATGGCACCCACCCCAGCCCCAGGCAAGGAAAGGAAGTGGGGTCCACCCAGGAGGCCTGGGATGGGGCCCTGGAAGAGCCAAGGCCTGAGTCGGGCAGGGTTATTTGCACGGTGGGTGGCAGCCCCCAAAGCAGCGTTGTCAGAACAGACCACACGTTTTAAACAAAATGGAACAAAAAAATAGAATGGCCGGGAGGGGAATGGCCGCCTCGCCGCCACCTGGTCAGTTGCACGCCTGCAGCGTTTCCGCTGCGCTGACCCCAGCCAGGTCGGCGTGTGGCCTCTCGGTTAAAGGACCTGGAGTGCCCAGGCCCCAGGCAACAGCCCGTCCCTGACCTCGTATCCTGGAATCCCCAGGCCCCCCAGGACGGGCACAACCACAGGGGCTGCGGCCTGGCCCGCCCCACGCAGGCGTCCACTCAGACCAGGCGCTCAAGATGGAAACAGCACCTGTGCAACTTGGCTCAGAATGCAAAATGTGCTTTTTAACTTATCACGTAACGTGGGTCAAAATCAAAACAGTCCCAAAGCTGCTATTTTAAGGTTCGGGCAGTGGCGGGTGGCAGGTGGCGGGTGGGAGCTGGTGGGGGAGGGGAGGAGCAGGAAGGGGAGAGTCAGTGGGTTGGAGGGGGCATGGGGGGATCACACAGAAGCTGTGAGGAGACATGGAGCCTGACTTTTCCTTAGATGGGGTGCTAACATGGGTGGGCTGGGTGATGGGAACTTCAGTGGGGTCCTCAGCCCGCCCCTCCCATACCTGGCCCCTGGGAGAGGGTGTGGCCGGAAGAGGTCCCTCCTGCTACCTGACAGATGGGCTCAGTCCTCAGCGGGTTGCTCAGTGTCACAGAGGAGGCCACCTTGCTGCCTGCCTCATCGAGGTTCCCAGCGGGGGCCCTCCTGCCATCCCCAGGCTCACCTCCAGCTGGCCTCAAACCACGGAGCCTCACCGCCCGCTGCTGCCACAGGTCACCCCACCTGGACAGGTCCCAGCGTCACCCGGGGGAGGGCTCAGCCAGCAGGCGAGGCCCTGCCCACAGCACTGGGAGCGGACAAAGGGCAGGGGACGGCCTCCTAGGCTGACCCTCCTCTGATCCCTTAAACTCAATGTTTTTCAAAACCGGCCATCCATGTTACAAACTTAGACGTAACTCCGAAGGTCTCTGCCTCTCTCCCCTCAGCCACTCCTCCAGGGACTCGGGGTACCTGGCCACGTCTGCCACCTCTACTGCCCGGCTCCAGCCCTGGGCATCAAGCCCGCGTCACTGTGACATCCTCCCGGCTCTGCTGGCTCCCGCCCTGGCCCCTGACACCTGTTCTCCCCTGGTGACCATGGCCACCCCTTGGAGGCAGGTAGGGTCTCGGCATGCCCGTCTTGCTCTGGGGAAAGCCCAAGTCCTGGCAGAGGCCACGTGCCCAGACTTTCTCCAGGGGACAGCGATGCGGACCTGGCCAGATGAAGAGCTGCCCACGGGAGGACACTGGCAAGTGGGCACAGACACACCATGCTCTCCTGAGCTCGACGCTCGAGATTTTCTGGAGAACCCATAGCGACTGCAAGTGTCGCCCCTGCCGGCCCCCGCCGACGGCAGACCGATCCGACAGACCTCTCTACGGGCCGCCAGCAAACCCATTTACCCAGAAGATCTAAGAGCAGCCTCCCCGCTCTCAGGCTGTCTGCTATGCTATGCTCTCTCGTAAACCCTGTCTTTGCCTTTGTTCTTTGACAACAGTCACAAATCACTGTCTTCTTTTAATATAATATATTTTTATTGTTTTCAGAGAGGAAGGGAGGGGGAGGGAGAGAGATAGAAACATCAATGATGAGAGAGAATCACTGGTTGGCTGCCTTCTGCACAACCTCAACTGGGATCGAGCCCGCAACCTGGGCATGTGCCCTGACTAGGAATCAAACTGCAACCTCCTGGTTCATAGATCAATACTCAACCACTAAGCCACACTGGCCAGGCTCAAATCACTACCTTCTGGCTACTCCCTGGCACAGCCACCTCTCTCCTATTCTGCTTCAACCACACGGGCCTTCATGCTGTGCTTCTAACGCGCCAGGCGCATGCCCATCTCAGCTCCTTCACACACGCTGTGCCCTCTACCTGACCTTCCTTCCCCCAGAGAGCCATGCGGCTGTCTTCCACACACTCCTCACGTCTTTGCTAAAAGCTGTCTTCTCCACCGCTTACCCTGTCAGCTTATTTAACACTGAAGCCAGCCCCCAGGTCCTTCCTGACACGTAGCTGCAGACCCCGTGCCCAGCCCCACGATTCCCTTCCCTAGAGCACTTACTTACCCACCTGTCACCACACAATTTGCTTATTTTATTGTCTCTCCCACGAGAGCTGAAGTGCCAAGAGGAGAGAATTGTGTGTCTCTTTCACTGAGCTGTCTTCCCGGTTTCCGGCACCTTGTAGGAGCTTGGAAATAGTTGTTGAACAAATGGAGAAAGACCAAGGTTTCATTCTCCTCCTTGGTCTCCCAGTCCCTTTCAAAGACAACCACTGCGCCCCTATTCTTGTGCATCTCCAAGAGACAACCTAGGCCTATATAGACCGATATGAGTGTGTATGTTCTGTGTGTGTGCACGCGTGTGTGTGCGCACGCACATACATATGCATGCTCCCCCTTGCACGAAAACAGATGCAGGCTCTCCACTCTGCTCCGGTTTCACCTGGTCTCTCTCGGAGGCCACTCGGCGGTGGCCATAGCTTTCTCAAAGTGCAGCCGTTAGTAGAATGATTGTAGAATTCTCATCCAAACCAGTTAAAGAGAACACTAGTCATCATTGAGCTGGATCACTCGTAAAGTGGGGCTCTGCAGGCAGCCAGAGACATCGGGGTGCCTCTCACTGCACACCCCTGGAGGCAGGGTGCACCCTCTGCCATTCTACAACCCCATCAGCTGAGCCGAGTTGAGTCATACTCTTCTGCTGGGTGTTTGTGAGCTCATCTGCCTCAGTTTCCTCATCTGACACGGTGTCCCGAGTGGACTAAAGGGGGAGCCTTGGACCAAGGCCAGCTGTGGCCGCACCAGGACAGGCCTCAGAAAGCTGTGGGCTCAGCTGTGAGCGTCATGGTGCTGGGTCGGAGCAGCCAGGACTGGCGTTTCTCTGCAGGCACATGTGTTGGGCCGCAGACAGCCCTCTGGAGAGCAGCGGAAAGGCCCGCAGGGAAGTCAGGCAATTAACACGTGTGCATTTAGCTCACGCCGCGGGCCGGGGGCCCCCCCGAGGAGTTCTGGAAATGATTTGTCTCGTCTGGGCAGTTAGGCAGCTGGGCCTTCGGGGGAAGATGCTCTCCCCTGACACCTGCTCTTTCCCCACCTGGCCAGGAAGCAGATCTGGGAGCGGAGCCTGTGTTTATGCAGCAGAAATCCCAGCTCCGGCTCCGGATTCTCCGCTGCGACCTCTCTGAGAAGACGCTGGAGACGGAGGCCGAGTCGCCTTCACTGCCCGCGGTGCCTGGCTCCTGCCTGCGCCTCTGCAGCTGCTGCTCTTGCCCTGTGTGGAGTCGCAGGCCTGCTTGATCATCAGATGGAGGGTGGACAGGCACAAAACTCCGCACAACTGCGGGGGCTTCCGTGCCCCCGCCGAGCCCTACGCAGGACCCCTGGTTAAGAAGCTTGAAAAGGCCCTAGCCGGTTTGGCTCAGTGGATAGAGCATCAGCCTGTGGACTGAAGGGTCCTGGGTTCGATTCTGGCCAAGGGCACATGCCTGAGTTGTAGGCTGAATCCCCCAGTAGGGGGTGTGCAGGAGGCAGCCAATCAGTAGTTCTCTCTCATCATTGATGTTTCTATCTCTCTATCCCCCTCCTTTCCTCTCTGAAATCAATAAAAATATATTTATAAAATAAAATAAAAAGAAGCTTGAAAAGCACCAAGAGGAACGTGCACACACCCTGTGGTCCGGGAATTCCGCTGCTGAGAATTTAGCCTGCAGAGCAGGGCATTCGGGGAAGTAGATGTGTGAGATCAAAAACCTGGGAGAACTCTAGCCCCTTTCACCACGGAAGCAGCTAAATAAATTCCATCCCGCAGACCCTTACAGGGCCAATCAAAGTGCACGGGAGACATTTGCCTTTTTTGGAAAGGCTGGGGCCAAATATACTGAGACCTGTTTGCTAATTCTGGGCAAAGATGAGCTCTGCGGGGAAACGCAAGAATGGAACCGTGGTTGGCTCTGGGAGGGGTGGAGGGGAGCATGTCCTTTTTGATTCTGCGCCTGTGCCAACCAGCAGAGCTCTCTGCGATGAAGGGAACGTGCTTGAAGAGCTGTCAGTGCAACTGCGGGTCTGCCACTCTGATTGTCCATCGTTCTTCCTCATTCCAGGAGCCACATCCGTAGCCACCACCCCATTGGACACGCTGGTCTATACCCTTCCAGAGCTTTTGAACTTTGAATAATTTAAACGTGTTACCTATTTTCTTAACTAAATACAGTTCAAATTGTACCAGTGCCTGCTGGCACAAAAAGTTTACCAAGGTATATATTTTTATTTAAAAAAGCTAAGTGCAAACAAAGACTAGGGTGTGATTGTCTTAAAAAAAAAAAAAGGAAGCAAAAACAACTCAAAACTGATAGGTTTTGCAAATCTATAGTAGAGTGTGAACTATTTCCCCAAAAGATACTGCAGTCCTAACCCCTAGCCCTGTGAGTGTGACCTTCTTTGGAAATAAGGCCTTTCTAGATCATTCAGTTAGCACAGCGATTTTCAACCTCTTTCACCTCATGGCACACATAAATGAATTACTAAAATTCTGCGGAACACACACAAAAAATATATTTTTGGCCGATCTGAACCCCCCAGAAATGGTATAATTTTGATTCATTCACACCAGAGAGCTATTGTTGTGTTTTCTGTTGTCATTTTTATTATTATTATTATTTGACAATCTAAAGGAAAAGAGGTCAGTGCCCCTGGCTAAATAGTTAGGTTTTTAAAATGTTTTAAAAATTCCGTGGCACGCTGGTTGAAAATCGCTGAGTCGGCATAAAGTCATAAGGCTGGGCCCTAATCAAGTATGACTATATCCTTATAAAAAGTGGAAATTAGGACGCAGTCACCTACAGCGTGAAGACACAGGGGGAAGATGTCTGTCTTCAAGCTGATGCCCGAGGCTACCAGAAACCGGAGGAGAAACAGAACGGACTCTCCTCACAGCCCTCAGAAGGAGCCGCCCTGCCGACACCCTAATTTTGGAATCCCAGCCCCCAGAACCCAGAGAGAAGCTTCTGTTGTTTAAGCCTCCCAGCTCGGGCCACTTCGTTACAGCAGCCCCGGGGGACTCATACAGATTTCTTGGCATGCGCACTGACGTTTCCTCTGGAAATCAGGGGACTGGCATGCTGTCACTTGCCCGTTTATTTTTTTGAGCTTGTTCCTACATGATTAATATTATCAATTTTTTTTAACATCAGTGATAGTGGGATTTGAGCCCATTTTTTCCTTCTTTATACTGTTTTGGTATCAGGAAGCCACAAATGTTATTGGTTAAGTGAAAGGAGAAGAACTGATAAAACACGAAAGCAAGTGACTATTATTGAGCAGGGACTCCGGGGCAAGGCCAAAAATGCCCGGGGAGGTGGCAGGTGCCAACACAGGTGGGCCGAGGGTGTGAGCCAAACCGAGGTGTAGCAGACGTCCCTGCCACCCAATGTCACCTCCAGGGGACTCACGTGGACACTCTGGAGAGTCTCGATCCTTTCTGGGGACGAAATAAGAGTTTCGAGACTGGGGTTCAACATCCTGTCTGTCCCTGCATTTGCGGGGGACATCCTGCCTCTTTCCTCCTCTGAGCCTGTGGCTCCTCGCCCCCAACACAGGATGGACTCAGTGCTGAGCTCAGGTCGCTGGGGGACCCATGAGTGAGCATGCTGCAGGTGCCGGCCCTGGGTCTGGCATTGGCGAGGGGCACAGCGAACAGGAAGGGGCACTGATTTTACTGTCCAGCTCGATTTTCTTCCTGGGATGGAGAGACCTGAGCCGGTGCCTCCCCTGGGGGAAGCTGTAGCTGATGTCCCTGGGCACTTCCGACGTGGGGTCCCATGAAGAGGTGGGCTGAGACTTCCTGAGAGAACCGCTGTCCTGGAAACAGTGGGGTCCTCGAGATCGAGACCCCATCCCGGTCCCGAGGACCTCCTCTTCCTGAGAGAAGTCCCCACCCCCAAGTTCAAACACTCGAGTTCTGGTGCTCATCCTTGACCTCGCCAGACAAGAACCAACCCAAGAATTTGGGGACCTGAAACAGCATCGTGGGGAAGAGCAAAGCCCCACAGGACACCCTGGGACCATGTCCATGGTCTCAACTTGCTGGGCAAATAGCCACGGAAGAAGCGTAGTGCCCCTCCAGGCACGGCCCCAGGTCCCCTCGGAGCTCCCCACCAGCTCCGCCTGCTCCTCGCCCAGCTGTGGCATGCTTCCCGGTAAATGCCTGGCACCTGGGCCTCCAGACATTGTTCTCCAATATTTTCACAGGAAAAAACAAAAATCCCAGCTGCTCGGCCTCAAGGGGACCAAACTCTGAGATGCAACTCATGCTCCGGGGCTTCCCGGGGATCAGTGAGGGCCTTCACCTGGCATGGCCCGCTCAGCTCTTCCCCACACCTGTCCCAATCTCCCCACTCTCGCTGGGTCCTCCTGGAGCCTTTTCTGGATCACTTTCACCCTAACTGTTGGCTCTGGTCTGCTTCTGGGAAAACGTAGCCCAAGTCACAAGCCCCCTTTAACACCTGCATCAACGTACATTCGTTCTTCACCATACACAGGGCATACGACAGAGCGCTGGATACACAACGCCCCTACATTCTAGAAGGGGAGGCACAGGACCACCAGGCACAAAAGTAAGAACGACAGCAGTCAGTCTTCAGTGCTTTGCTGACAGACTCAGTGGGTCGCTGTTCCAGACAGGGTGGTCAGGGAAGGGCACCTCTGAGGAGGGGTATTTGAGAAGTCTTGAAAGAAGCAAGGGAGGGAGTCACATGGATGCTTAGGAAGGAGTGTACCAGGAAGAGAAAGTAGCCGTGCAAAGGCCCTGGGCAGCGATGTGTTTGGCATTAAAAAACCGAGTTCAGTGTCTGGAGAGCGATGAGCCCGGAAAGGAGTTGGGGAGAGCAGAGCAGGCTGGCAGGGCTGGGTCACTGAGGGCCCATGGTCAGGGTGTTTGGCTCCTGCTCAGAGTGACGGGAGCCTTTGGAGAGGTCTGGGGAGAACGGAGGCACGGTCCCTTTGGAATATGGAAAGTCCATCTGGCTAGGAGGCAGAACAGATGGTAAGGAGACAAGGGTGGGAGCTCTGAGCTCAGGCAGGAGCTTGCAGGGCCCATTCTGTGCCAGGTGCTGGGGACACAGGAATGAAAAATAAAACAGTAACTGAATCTGTTCCCAGTGAGAAAGACAGATATTAACCAGCTAGCTCCAATCATGAACATAAAAGCGATCTAAAAGGAATGTGGTCCTATTAGACCAAGTAACAAAACAACACGACTACTTTGGGGCAATCGGGGCAGGCTTCACTGAGGAGGTGTGGTATTAGTGCTTGACATTAAGGTTTCCATTGCCAAGCACCTGTTTCAAAAGACATCCACCTTGAATAAGCATTGCCAGCCATATGGTGCAGCTACTAGCAAAACAACCTGATAAAAAAGTGGGCTGGTGCCCCCAGGAAGGTCCTGGAAAGACCTGGGTGACCCAGATAAGTAACCACTTGAGTGTCCTCGTTCTCCCTCCCCACATCCTAATTCCTGTTCTTACGCTTTAACTTTGCCTATAAAGAGTGAACCCATGAAACCCTAGACACTCCATCCAGGGGCCCTCATAAGAGCAGAGCCGGACCATCTCCCTCCCCAGCCCACCCTGACCTCGCTGGGTGGCCCTCTGAAATGACGGTTACCCTCTAGGACTATGAGTAATGACTCTGGTTCCTCCAAGTTCCCTAATGGTTTTTGCTGAAATGCATCCTGTGGTTCATAGTAAGAACCACAAGGGCCGGGCCAGCCCAACACTGGCCGCCGCTGCGGAAAACATCTGTGAGGGCGGGCCAGGAGCAATGCAGGCCCAGCGCCTGGGCCCAGGCCCATTGCGTGTCTCGGGCCTTCCCAGCCCATAGCGTCACTCACAATAGGCTGGGACTGACACAAGAGGAGGTGAGCCCTGAACTAAGCTATGGAGTCAGAGTTAACGAGTCCCGGAGCCCCAGGCAGAGGATCAGCATGTACAAAGGTCCTGGGGCAGGAGGGAGCCCAGCAGGAGCAGCTCCGTACGATAGCACTGCAGAAGAGCCCGGTCTACCGTCTACCCGACTGGACAGGGGTTTCCATAGCCCCACCTGGGGTGGAGGGTAGAGGCAGCTTCCCTCAGGCACTCTCATAGCCCCACGCCGCGAACACAGGCTCTGAGAGCAGGTAGGGCTGGTGAGCTGCTGACAGGGTCACTTCCATGCCCGGCTGCAGCCCCAGGTGTGGGACTGCACAGAAGGTGCGTGGGCAGCACTGGTCAGCAGAGGGTCAGGTGGCTTCAGGCGGGGCCCACGGCTCCTCGTGTCAGCAAAGAAAGAGCTGCTCTCTATTTCCTTTAGAGAAACAGTATTGTGTGGGCGTTAATCAGACGAGGCCGTACTGTGTAGACCAGGCTTCTCAACCTTGGCGCTAGTGACGCATAGGGGGCTGGATAATTCTGTGCTGTGTCTGGTGGGGGGACTATTCTGGGCACTGTATGTTGCTGCAGTCCCACAAGGGCAGAGTTTAGTTGTCACAGAGACTGTGTCCAGCAAAGCTGGACATATGTGCTTGTGGGGCTGAAAGTGCTTGTGGGATGTTGAGCAGCACCCTGGCCTCTGCCCACTGAATACCAGTAGCAGCCCCCACATACCAGCATGATGACGGAAAAGATCTCTAGAGATTGCCAAATGTCCCCAGGGGAACAGAATGGCCCCCAGTTGAGGATCCCTGGTGTGGACTTCAAGAGTGTGAGGCAAAAAGAAAGAAAAAAGGGGGTGTGAGGTAGAACACAGGCTCTGGAGCAAGACTGCCTGGGTTCAAGTTCCAGCTCTGCCACTTCTAAGCTGTGTGACTTTGGGAAAATTCCTTAACATCTCTGTGCCTTGGTGCTCTTCGTCTGTAAACTGGGACTGGTAACAGCTCCTACCTCGTGGTGTAACTTTGAGGATTAGCAGGTCAGCAAGTGTTTAAGACAGTGATTATCCTAAAATAATAAACTCAGTTAGATAGGCCCCTCCCAAACCTTACTCAAAAAGTGAGTACAAGAGCCTGGCGGGTTGGCTTAGTTGGTTGGGCATCGTCCCGTGCACCTAGGGGTTGCTGGTTTGATTCCCGGTCCGATCACGTGTCCGGGTTGCAGGAGGCAGCCTCTTGATGTTTCACTCTCACATCAATGTTTTGCTCTCTCTCTCAAAATCAATTTTAAAGTGTTTTTTAAATGATTGCAAGATCTGCTACTCTTTGGTGTATTATCTTCCCACCTTTTTCCAATTTTGTTGCCTTTCACCTGCTATTATCAAATAATTTTCTCACATTATTAAAATGCCTTCTTCCTTATGGGGTTTAAAAGTTACAGGATATCTCAATCGTTTACTAAAGCAGGAATCGGCACATTTTCTGCAAGTGGCTGGAGAGTAAATATTTGAAGCTTTGCTGGACACAGTCTCTGTGACAACTAAACTCTGCCCTTGTGGGACTGAAGCAGCCACAGACAACAGGTAGACAAATGGGAGTGGCTGTGTTCCAATAAGGCTTTACTTCTGGACACTGAAATATGAATTTCAAAATCCTCTCATATAATGAAATAGTCTTTTTATTACTGTTCAACCATTTGATCACGTAAAAACCTATTCTTAACTCAGAGCTCCTTGTAATATAAGCCGTTCACTCACTGGACATTTGAGTTGTTTCCTATATTTTGCTCTTATAAACAATAATGCAACAGACATCTTTGTGCGCAAGGCATTTAAAAGTGGTTGTGGTTTCCTTTCATAGGGCAGAGTTCTAGAAGCAAAAGCACCGAGTTAACGTGAAAGCAAAACCCTCAGCTACCTGTCTTGATCACCCTCAGGTAAACTATTATTTAGAATTGAAGGAGAGCTAAAGTTTCCCAGACAAGGAAAAGCTAAAGGAGTTCATCACCTCCAAACCAGAATTACAAGAAATGTTAAAGGGACTTAAGTCAAAGAAAAAAAAGATAAAAAAATATGAATAAGAAAATAGAGAGAAAAATTCGCACTGACAAAGGCAAACACTTAGTAAAAGGCAATTACAACAATAAATGAAGTAATACACACAAATACACATTCACACAAAAGAAGTAAAAATAATGGCAAAACCAGACACATGGCCCTGGCCGGTTTGGCTTAGTGGATAGTGTCGGCCTGCAGGCCAAAGGACTCGTGCAGGAGGCAACCAATCGATGTGTTTCTCTCACATTGATGTCTCTCTCTGTCTTTCCCTCTCTCTTTAACTCTCCCTGAAAAAATTAATGGAAAAATATCCTCAGGTGAGGATTAGCAACAACAACAAAAAACATACACATGGAAGGGATGAGTAAGAATTGTAGTGATTTTAGAATGTGTTTGAATTTAAGCAGCCATCAACTTAAAATAGACTGCTGTAAACATAGCCTGATATAGATGAAGCACATGGTAACCACAAATGAAAAATCTATAGAGATATACAAGAAATAAAGAGAAAGGAATCTAAACACAACTCCATAAAAGGTCGCCATACAAGGGAGCAAGAGAATAAAAAAGAAACAAAGAAATATGAAAACAATCAGAAAACACTGAGTAAAACGGCGCTAAGTACATATCTGTCAATAATTACTTTAAATAGAAATGGACTACGTGCTCCAATCATAGGTTGGCTGGATGGATTAAAAAAACAAAAACAAGATCTAAACACACGCTGGCTCCAAGGGACCCACTTCAGACTGAAAGACACACACAGACTGAAAGTTAAGGGATGGAAAAATATATCTCATGCAAATGGAATGAAGAAAAAGCTAAGGAAGCACTATTTATATCAGACAAAATAGACCTCAGAACAAAAGCCATACTAGACAAAGAAGGGCATTTCATAAGGATAAGAAGATGGATCCTACAAGAGACATAACTCTTGTAAACACGCTTTCATCCAACGTAGGAGCACCTACACAGACACGTGGAGGCTAAATAACAGACTACGAAACAATGAGACCAAGGAAGAAATCAAATGGTACCTTGAGACAAATGAAAATGAAAACACAACAACCCCATCCAGGGGACACAGTTGTAAGGGGGAAATTCATAGCATTGCAGGCCTACTTCTAGAAACAAGAAAAATCTCAAATAAACAACCTAATCTTATACCTAAAGGAACTAGAAAAACAAGAACAAAGGCAAAAATGAGTAGAAGAAAGGAAACAATAAAGATCAGAGCGAAATAAAGTCTAAAAAAAACCCAAAAATCAATGAAACCAACAGCTAGTTCTTTTGATAAGATAAACAATTTGATAAGCCTTTAGCCCAGCGGTTCTCAACCTGTGGGTCGCGACCCCTTTGGGGGTCAAACGACTCTTTCACAGGGGTCGCCTAAATACATCCTGCATATCAGATATTTACATTACGATTCATATCAGTAGCAACATTACAGTTTTGAAGTAGCAACAAAAACAATTTTATGGTTGGGGGTCACCACAATATGAGGAACTGTATTAAAGAGTTGCAGCATTAGGAAGGTTGAGAACCACTGCTTTAGCCGGATTCATCGAGAAAAAAAGAGAGTGGGCCCAGATAAAAATATCAGAAATGAAAGAGAACAAGTGACAACCAACACCACAAAACACACACACACACACACACACACACACACACACACACACACAAGATTCTAAGAAAAGACTGTGAACAGCTATATGCCAACAAATTGGAAAACCTGGAAGAAATGATAAATTTCTAGAAACAGACGATCATCCAAGGCTGAATAAGGAAGAAACGGAAAATGTGAACAGACTGGTAACTACTAACAAAAGCGACTCGATAACCTGCAAAGCTGCACAAGAGACAAGCCATCTCTTGTGGGACCGTGGGGTCCTAAGGAGAGGTCACACCCTCTGTGCACTGCAGGGGAGATGACAGCCAGGCAAGCCAGGCCTTGCCACCAACCAAGCCAGTTGTCCCCAGAAAGGAAATCGTAGCCTTAAATAACACATAACACCAGATGGACTTACCAGGTGTACTGGTTAATAATGCGGATTTTTTTCAATAGATGGAGTTAAGCATATGTTGATATATATGCAATTTGATATGTATGCTATTTTGTTGTATTGACAACAAGCTTCAAAACTTCATATGTCAAATTTTCTGAAGGTGTTAACATCATAGATATTTTTACACTTAAAAATGTCGAATTTCGTGCCAAAAAAAAAAGAGCATTTGCGGGAAGTTTTAATTCATTATTTTATTGTTAAGAAAAGTGCTGCTGAAAGTTATCGTATATTTCGGGAAGCTTAGAGTGAACATGCTCCATCTCAAGAAACTTGTGAAAGCTGGTTTAAATGCTTTAAAAGTGATGATTTCGAAGACAAAGAACGTCCAGGTCAACCGAAAAAGTTTGAAGACCAATAATTACAAGTACTATTGGATGAAGATGCGTGTCAAACTCAAAAACAACTTGCAGAAAGATTAAACGTTGCTCAGAAAACAATTTCCGATCGTTTACAAGCAATGGGAAAGATTTTAAAGGAAGGAAAATGGGTGCCACATCAACTGAACGAAAGACAAATGGAAAACCGAAGAGTCATCAGTAAAATTGTGCTTCAACAGCACAAAAGAAAGTCGTTTTTGCATCAGATTGTGACTGACCATGAAAAGTGGATTTATTTTGAGAATCCCAAACGCACAGAATCATGGGTTGATCCATCAACATCGACTGCAAGTCCAAATCGCTCCAGAAAGAAGACAATGCTCTGCATTTGGTGGGATCAGGAAGGTGTGGTGTATTATGAGCTTCTAAAACCAGGTGAAATCGTTAATACTGATCGCTACTGACAACAAATAATCAATTTGAACCACGCTGTGATCGTGAAACGACCAGAATGGGCCAGAAGACAGGGCAAAGTAATTTTGCTTCATGATGACGCACCATCACACACTTCAAAACCAGTTAAAGACATGTTAAAAGATCTTTCCTGGGAAGTATGAACCCACCCGCCGTATTCACCAGACCTTGCTCCTTCAGATGACCACTTGTTCGGATCGATGGCACACGCACTTTCTGAGCAGAACTTCAAAGCATACAAAGAAATGGAAAATTGGGTCTCTGAATGGTTTGGCTCAAAACAAGAAAAGTTCTATTGGGACGGTATCCACCAATTACCTGAAAGATGGGGGAAATGTGTAGGTAACGATGGACATTACTTCGAATAAAGCACTTTTGATGTTTCTCTTGAAATTATCATGTTTTCTTTGATTATAACATCCACGTTATTAACCGATACACCTAGTAATTGTGATTTTTAGGACATTTCACCCAAAAGCAGCAGAAAATACCTTTTTCTCCAGTGCACCTGGGACATTTTCCACCTTCATTCTAGGAATGAGAGGGGATGGGCTGGTGGGAGGTGAAGGGCTTCCTGCCGGGGCCCTTGGGAGGGGCTCCCTGAGGAGCAGGAGGAGCCCCCAGCCCTCCTTCTGGGACCAGACTGCTCTGCACGCCCGGCTCAACCAGGCCCATCTCCCCCAGGGCCTGGCAATGGCAGCAACCGGGCCCAGACTGATTCGGTCACTCCAGGGGCTAGGCAGAGCCCCACCCAGAAGCTCAGCCACCCTTGCTCACCCCAGGACACTGAGCCTTCAACCCAGAGGAAGGCAAAGGGACTCAGGGCAGGGGAGCACTGGCTCTAGGCCTCGCAGAGGAAACGGGAGAAAGATGCATTTTATTTAATAAGCACCTAGATGAGCTCCCCGCATGCCGGGCTCTGCTGTCAACACGCCACACATACCACTTTAACCCTGAGACACTGAGAGGTTAAGTTGCCCGAGTTCATCCAGCCAGGAAGAATGGAGTTAGAACTTAACCCTGGGGGGGCTGGTTCCCAGGCCACATGCTACCCCGACATTCACAGCCTCACAAGATGCAAATTCTGGGCTCATTTGTGACACTCAGGCCCCCCGGCCAAGCGTGAGGCACCTCTATGATCCGCCACTCTGGAGTGGGGCTGCCTGGCAGCCTGCGGAAACGCAGCCTCTGCACCAGCTCTGTTCTTCCCTGGGACTCGCGGTTCTGCTTAGTCATAAATAAGAAAAGTTATAAAAACAAGTAGCCTATTGATTCACTTTAAGAAGCTAGAAAAGAAAAATAAATCTTAAAAAAGGCAGGAGATAGTGATAGAGTTAAAAAGAGAAATTAGGAGGTAATATAGAAAAAAAAGTATCCTGATGAATCCATGACTTTGACAGAATTCAGAACTTAGATAAATCCCAGGCAAGGTTAAAGGAGAGGAGGAAAAAGATGGAGATAAAAGAAAAATCCACACATTCTGAACAGATAAGAGAGGAACACTCAGATACATTAGTGTTTGTCATTTTGTGTGTGTGTGTGTGTGTGTGTGTGTGTTAAAATCTCAGTGCTTGTGAGTGCATGCATTCTGGTGTGGGTGTGCATGTGTCTCAGTACATGTGTATCCTGGTATACATGTACATAGTGGCGCACATATCCTGTGTGTGTGTGCTCACACCTGAGTATGTATCAGGGTATGTGTGTGTGCACGTGTACTGTGTTCCTGTGTGTGCACATGCATGTCCCAATGTGTGCACATGCCCGGATGTATTCTGGTGTGTACGCATGTGTCTAGGTGTGGTGGATGTCCTCACATGTCCGTGCTGTGTGTGGCCTGGTGTACATATGTGGCATGTCTGTGCGTGTACCTCTGCATGTCCAGGTACGTGTATGTGTTGATGTGTATGCTTCTATGTCTCAGTGTGTGGCGCTGTCCCAGGGTGTATGTATGTGATCTCAGTGCATGTATCTCCATGTGTGTTCTCTTTGTGGAAGGGGGAGACGTGTGGCTTGCACAAGCGCATTCAGTGTTATTCTGGATTCGGCAAATGAAAACCAGCGCTCCCTGTTTTCCTAACCCCGAGGAGGGAAAGCAGGGCTCAGCGGGGAGGGCAGGGGTTACGAAAAGATGGAGAGCAGCCACTCAGACATGCAGGAGGTTCCCGCCTGCCAGGGGCCGCCACCCAAAGGGTGGGCTGGAGCCACCCGGCTCTCTGGGAGCCACAGGCCGGGCCAGCATCAGGCCAGGGCTTCAAGGGGGACGGTGGCTCAGCGGGGGTCTGCCCAGAGCTGCCAGCCTTCCTCGATTTCACAAGAATCGGAGCCCCAGGTCTCCATGCAGAAGTCTCTACCTTAAAGAGGCTTGGTTACACTTCAGTCAGAAGTCTGTCTAAAATGTTCTCCCTCTTTTAAAAAAATTTTAAAGATGGAAAGATAAAATTGTTCCCAAGCCTGTGACCCTCAGACATCGGATTCACTTTTCTAATGGGACTGTGACATTCGCTCATCTGGTCCCAAACTCAGTTTCTTCCTCATCTCCAAACCAGCCCTCCTGGAAGGTCAACAACAAAGCTGGTAGCAGAAAAAATAGGCAGCGCCGTGACCCGGGAGAGGCGAAGCGCCAGCGAGGAGGGGCTGCCAGGCTGGGATCCGCCAAAGCCAGGCACTCCGTTCCTCAAAAGACACCACTGAGGGAGGAAACGGCCAAGAGCCAGTGGGCTACGGCCCAGCAATGGGCAGGACAAAGTCTCAGCACACATGTACATGCACACGTCCATGTGCACGCACATGCGCACACACACATGTACACGCATGCATGTGTGGCATGGATAAGTCTCACAGAGAATGAGGGAGAAAGAAGCCAGACTCCAGGTGCATGTGAGTTCACAGTGTGAACGTCAAGGGCAGGCAAGGGCACGTGATGGCTGGAAAGGTCAGACTAGCTGTGACCTTTGAGGCCACCGATGAGAAAGAGCCTTCTGGGAGCCGGACACGCCCTCTATCTTGTTCTGGGGTGGTTACACAGACAAGCACAGGTGTCACTGTCCCGTGGGACACTGACGAGCAGTGTGATCTCCTGGGTGACTAGTTCTAAGTGTAACTGAAAGCACCCCCGCCCCCTGCAGTGTGGTGCCCTGTGGGCCCTGGGGCAGACAGAGGACATCAGCGGGAAAACGGGTGAGATCTGAACAGCTGGGGTTCGGTTAACAGAAGGCATCGATATCACTTTCTCAGCCGTGACAAATACACCTGGCGATGTCGGATGTTAATGGGGGAAGCTGCGCGAGGGGTCTGTGGGCAGGAACTCCCAATGCTGTCTTTGCAACTGTTTTATAAATCCAAAATTATTCCAAAATAAAAAGTATATTAAAATACTGTCTTCCGCTCCCCTCCTTCCCTCTCCCCACCCCTCACCCCCAGTCCCTCTCTTCTTTCTCCCCACCTCCCCCGGCTGCACAAAACAAGCCTGCATGCCCACCACACGCCCAGCACACACACCTCCTTGTGGACTGGATGAGAGAATGAGCAAATCCAGTCTACACAGTGCAAGCTCTGGTCTAGAGAGACTAGAACCCGGGGGAGGCAGGTGACAGGAGATGCTGGGCTCTGAGCCGAGGGACCCGCCGCCTTTGTCACTGCATGTCCCTAACAAGTGGTCGCAGCAGGGACACCAGCCACATGCATACACTTGGCACATGTCACAATGACCCATCAGTCCGCACATTCACTACACATGACTCCCACAGCACAGATGGGGAAACTGAGGCACAGGATAGTTACGTGCCTCGCCCAGGCCGTGCTGGTAAGGGACAGACCTGGGACCTGAAGCTGGAAGTTCATGACTCTGTGCTTTCAGCCACCTCACCCCTGCCGAACACAGGAGCGAGTGAAAGGAAAGAAGAAAGAGCAAGATGAGTTCAGGGACACTGACCCTGCCCAGCACTGGCTGAGCCCCAGCAGGGCCTGGATGGTGCTGGCGTCCCTGGTGGCCCTGAGTGGTGGGCAATGCCCCTTGAGGCCCAGCCTGGCTCTGACTCAGTGCCCGATGCCTATCTGCCCAACCACACAGCTGGCATGGAACAGCCCCACTGAGAACCCTGGGGTCAGGGGTTAGGGGTTAGGGGTCAGGGGCCAGGTTCAGGCCTGGGGTGAGCACTCCCTACACTCCATCTAGAGAGTTAGCCAGAGCCCACCTGGCAGGAGGGACGGGAAGATCCTGCTGGAGATCCCCTGGGCCAGCAGGGGTCTCCCACACTCCGGGGATCCTGGCCAGTCCATCATGAGATCCAGGGCAGCAGTCGCCAACCGGTGGTGTGCGGGTCACTGGTGGTCCGTGAGGTCCGAAAGGTGGGCGACCACTGATCTGGAGTGACCTCTGAGTCCTGGCCCACTGCTGGTCTGGGACAGCAGAGTGAAGAGCAACAAGTGACAGTGCCCCAAGCAAGTGAGGACACTCCCAGAGGGGAGGGGAGAGCAGAAGTATCACCTCGGGCCTCAGTTTCCTCATCTGCAATATGGGAATAATAAGAGCACCTACTTCACAGACACAGCGTGAGGGTTAAATAGGAGCTGGTGGGCCTAGATTTGCTTACTTTCCTAATCTCCGGACTCATTAAATGTTTGTTCAAAATGGTAACAGCAGCTCTTATTCTGCATGCTCAGACTCCTGCCAGGCACCAGCAGAAGTTTCTCACCAGGAGTCTGAGAGGGAGCTACTCTTCCATCCCCATCTTACAGACCTGTAAATAGGCTCAGAGAGGTTAAGTCACTTGCCTGGGGTCACACAGCCGGGAGGAACATTGTTGCGCCTCAAACCCAGATCTCTCTGACCTGCCTCCACTGGTTCCTGTGAGGAGCTGGCACAAAGCCTGAAGGAGAGCAGGTTGCCCCCTGTGTCCAATTAGCAGCCAAGCAGGGAGGGCCCCTGGGCACTGGGGCAGGGTGCCAGGGATCACCAGCAGCTTGTAGACCAAGCATGTCAAACTCAAATGTTAACACGGGCCAAATAAATGAGGCATGTGGCCCACGGGCCGCGAGTTTGACATGCTTGTTGTAGACCATGGCATCTGTGGGCTGAGGGACAAAGGCCAGGAACCAGAGCCACACCTCCACCTCCTCCTCAGCCTCCTCCACCTCCCCCGACTTGATGAACACAGTCATGAGGACCACATGGAGCTCGATGCCGGGGGGAGGGGGGAGGGGAGCAGAGGGGTCAGGGAATCCACCCACAGCTGCCTGAGACTGTGAGAGGCCCAGGGAATGTCACAAGGTGGCACATCTCACAGCGGCCTCCCTCAGGTCACCGTGGAAGCTATGCAAAGCTCTGAGAGGTACAGTAGGGTCATGTCCACGTTCAGGCACCTTGGAAGCGGCCCAGCTGGGCCTGGGACGCAGGCAGGCGGGCCTGGTGCCTGTGGTCTGAGGGCCCACAGGGACAACAGGGCCCAAGTCAAGTGCCATTTATATTTGAGTCCATAAGAACTGGATCGAGGAGCACAGACCACCTGGCTCAAACCCCAGCTGTGCCGTGTGACTTTGGGCAAGTTTCCTAACTGCTCTGGGCCTTGGTTTCCTTCTGCAACAGAAATTTAGGGATAACAGAACCACCTACACACAGGATGCGTTGTTGTGAGGATTAAATGAGCAAGGACAGATAAAGGGCTTGAAATGGCGATCATGCATTAGCTACAATGTTTTCTAGTTATTCAGTCAGACATTTGGCAATGTTATTTTGCAGGGTTTTTTTTGTTTTTGTATTTGTTTTTTCTTTCCTATTTTGGAGTTGGTAACATTTTTTCAGATCTCAAAATCTCTTCGAGATCCTTTGAAAAACTCAGGCCTGAAACATGGATCTTGGGGGTCTGGTGAGCGGCCAGACTCTGGGAAGGAGCCCCAGGCTTTCCCCCTGCACTGCCCTGAGCACTTGGAGTTAGCTCCTCAGGGACACCCCTCCACACGTGGGGTCTCTACGCCAGCAGGGTCCAGTGGTGGGATTTCAGCCTGCCCAGCAGAAGGGACCGAATGCCCATTGGAATGCTAATTGCCGCTCTCAGAAAGAGGGTCCAAGGCCAGGGAGGGAACAATGCCTGTCTTTATACCACCAGGCCCTTCAGCTTCTAGAGGGCTTAGGCCCGTGGGAACCTCCAAGCTCCCTACTTAATCAATCGCCTCTTGGCAGAACAGACATCCCCAAACTGAAGCACGCGTCAGTATCACGAAGATGACATGAGGCATCACCAGCATCCATCCCTCGATGGGGACCCGGGACAGTGTCCAGCCCGCCCCCCACCCCAGCCCCCAGGACCCCCAGGCAGCTCCTGGCCCAGCCCCCCGCGGGGAGAGGCCATCACCAGTTGGCTCTGCATTTAAAGAAAGGCTGCCAGCAGAGTCCCATCAGCTCACCCTGGAGGCCTTGGAGCTCGGACACTAGCGTCAGGAACAGCTCTGCAGCGTGGGAATCAGAGGGGCAGCAGGAGGGGCCCAGCAGTGGGGAATAGGAGGGGGACCCCCAAGGGTCATCTCACCCAGGCAGGATGCAGAGGAAGTAGGCATAACGCTAACATTTCCTGCCTGAGGTGTCACAGGCCCAGTGAGATGAGGTCGCACATCTGGGCTTCTCACCACTGGATCCCTGCCCCTGGCACATGGGGCCGTTCTCATTCTTTAACTGCACAGATATTTATTGGGCACCTGCTATGTGCCAGGCACCGCGATAGGGGGTAGGGACATGCTGGTAGGGACATAAAAAAAAACATAGACATGGTAGCTGCATTTGTGAGCTTCACATGCCAATAAAAGCTCCAGAAATGTTCATCATGATTATAACCTAGTTCTTATATTGAGTCTTTGCATATCTCACACAGTTAGTGAGGTGGCAATCTTTTCCAATACTTTAATGAAAAAAAAAATCAAATGTTTCAAAAATATG
>NW_006300047.1:1765929-1781635 GCF_000327345.1 Myotis davidii | reverse complement strand
TTTTTCAAAATTATGAACAATGATGGCTATTAAAGAGCGGTTTGTGGTTTTTGTCCCTTGTCTGAAGGCCTGACCAGTAGGGTCTCTCAATGTCCAAACACTCATAAGGAAATAAAGGGCTCTATTCAGAACACACCGCCTCAGGTTTCAGGAGAGCCTGGGCTTGGTCCTGCCCTCCTGCTGGCAGGGCCCATGCTCCCCCAGGCTTGGCCACGGCCAGGACTGAAGCCCCCATCCCTACCCGCACCAGGGACTGAGTCAGCAAGATACAGCCTTGAAATAGGCCCCTCACGGTGCCCGGCCCTCTGTCCTTCCTGCCAGCACATCTGTCCCCAGGGCGCATTCCCATCATCTGTCTTCTGTCGGGGAGCCGCTGGCCTCCGTGAGCTCTGTCCTTATTTCCTCGTGCAGGACACACAAGCCAGCCCCTGTGCGGGCTGACCGCCACCGTCAGGACTGGCCCTGACCGCTGTCAGCCTCACAGGCTCTGTCAGCCTCGTTTGGAGCAGCTGCCCTGGGCACTCTTCATTCTGGGTCCACTGTCTGTCTTCAAACGGAGTGACACCCATGTCCCTCTGGCTGGTGGCTGCCTGTCCCAGCATCACGGAGACACTCTGGGCTCAGACAGGTGTCCTGGAGCAAGTGGGCCCACGGCAGGGCGTGGCTGGATCCTCCCGCTCAGGGAAGGCAGGGGGCCTGCCTCCTCCAGGGAGGCCTCAGGTCCCACGTGTTGGCCTCAGGACTCCTTTTCCAGAGTCAGGCACTGCAGGAAGGACCACAGCGGCTCATCCTGGCTTCCCCTCCAGCAGGGAGAGAGTTCAAACATAAAAGGGGGCGGGAGGAGGAAGGCTTTGGGAGGGAGGGAAGACCTCCTGGGTGAGAAGCCCATCACCACAAATAACAACAATGTCATAATCATCCCCCCCCCACCCCCCCACTCCTCAAACCCCCATTACTTTGTATGGGGCCTCTGCAGGGGGCCACGCCCTGTTCCCAGCACTCTACATGCACCTTCACCAAGCCCTAGGAGGAGCGGCTGCCATTGCATCCACTTAACAGAGAAGGAAAGTTACATTCCGCGCCTTTAAGTCAAGTGCCAGTGACCTCACAGCTACTAAGTGGCAGAGCTGAGACTTGAACCCAGGCCACTGAGCTCCCAAATCTACACTCTTTTTAAAAATATATATATATTTTTTATTGATTTCAGAGAGGAAGAGAGAGATAGAAACATCAGCGATGAGAGAAAAATCATTGATCGGCTGCCTCTGGAAACCCTTCACTGGGGATCAAGCCCACAACCCGGGCATGTGCCTGACTGGGAATCAAAGCATGACCTCCTGGTTCATAGGCCGATGCTCAACCACTGACCCACACTGGCCGGGCCTAAATCTGCAATCTTAACCAGTGTCCTCCACCTGAGGGCATGGAAAGAAAAGGAAAAAAAAAAAGCTCTGATTCATAGTGCTTGCCAATTTCCATGGTGTAAATACTCCCTCGATGGCCCATTTCAAGCCATCTGTGTGCTATCACTGAACACAGCTACATCAATGCAAATAGCCTCATGTGCAAATATAACAGTAAAATAACAGCTGTTGAAGGGTCTGAGTACTCGTTACCTTTGTTTCTAACAGGAGTCATTTAATTGTAACATGAGATCACCTCACCTCGAGTAATGGCTGTGAAAATCAAACCCTCGGGCTCTCGCAAGCCAGCTGTGGCACACACTGTCTCTAAAACGCTTAGCTGCACACGGGGGGCATTTAAGAAATGCCCGTGACTTGGGCTCCCTGTTCTTAGAAGACCCACTGGTGGTCATGAGCTGTGCCCTCCCCCAGCCTTCACTCCTGATGATGCTCTTCTTGGCCATTCCCCGCCCCCGCCCACAGCCCCCCACGTCGAAACCCCCGGGCCTGTCTGCGGAGGGCCAGGCTGGGGAATGCGCTCTCTATTGAGCACGGAGTCCTCCTGGTTTTGTTTCCAGACTGGAAAACGAATCTTGCCTCCTGCCCACCGACAATGGGAGGGGCTGAGGCATTCCCAGCTGAAGCCTGGGAGGTTGGTCCCCTGGCAACCAGGTGGCCCTCAGCCCACGGAGGGCGGATGGGGGGGCGGGGGTAGAGCACCGAGCTGCTAGTGTGCACTGCTTCCCTGAAAAGCCATTTCAGGAACAAGGTCCTCAGCCATTCACCCCCGGCACCAGGGACCTTTGGGATGAGAAAAATTGACTTCCTCCCTTGTGTTGTAAAAACAGGACAGCTGCCCTGCGCCCTCTGGGGCCGCCCTGCCAGTCTCCAGGAGGGGAGGCACTGGCCCAGCACGCCTCATTCCAGCCACCTCTGCCCTTGGGAGGTGCCCGGCCGGGGGTCTGAGGGTGCGCTGAGGTCCTGACGAGAGGAAGGAAGTGGGCCTGTCCTTCCCCGTGTTCCATGAGGTTCAGCACAAAATGGCTAGGGGACAGGCCACAGAGCGACGCCTCTCAAAGGGGCCCTGTGCTCCCAGGACACATCTGGCAGCACTTTGGCTGTCACCACTGGGGCGGGGTGATGCCCGCATCCGAAGGGCCCAGGACAGCCCCACAGAAGAAGTGACCTGGCCTAGCGTGCATGTCACAGGCCAGGGTGAGAAGCCCCCAGCCCGGGTGCTGCCCGGAAGCCAAGCTTCTGGAGGGCAGGGTGCTCCTGGCACGCCTGGCACCATGCCTAGAATGGGTACCTCCAACAGGGGCCCCACTCTGCCCACACCCTGAACGACCTATTTCTGTCCGTGCTGGGCACACAACGGTCCACAAGCCCTGGGCCCATGAAAGCAGACCGTGAAGTGGTGGTAATTTTATAGCATCCCAAATAAACAAAGGTCTATTTCGAACCCTCCCAGGCTGTTATGGGGTCAGCACACAGGCCCTGGGGTTTGAATCAGAAAAATCCAGCATCTTGAACGCTTCCAGGAAAGGCCCTGGTTGTCGCACCACATCAGCAGCAACGCCGAGATGGGCAGAAATACCGGACAACGTGGCGCCCCCAAAATGTCCCTGGTGACATCCAGCCCTGAGCTGTGAAAGGCACAACAAAGACCTCCATGTGCCTAGAAAGTTCTGGAAGTCATCCTGACCACAGGGTCCTGCAGGGACTGGCCTGCCTGCTCCCCACACACGCCCCCTGTGTTCAGGCTCAGGACTGTGGCCCTGGCCAAACCCTCTTTTCAGAGCTCTTCCCCCCAGGTTTTCCAGGACCCCCCCCCCAGGTCTCAATCCAGTGTCTTCTACTTTAGACCCCTCGTCTGAAGTGGCCACTCAGCCACCCCTGCTCTGTTCTCCCCACGGTGCTCGTCAGTGACGGAAATCCTCGCTCATTTGCCACGGGTACCGCCTGTCTCCCCCACACTGCATCTCATGCTACGTGAAAGCAGGGACTGTGTGTCTCATTCATCATACGAGCCAAGAACTGTTCGTACAGCAGGCTGCCTGGGGCTAAGCCTCCCTGACCTGGGTCTGAGACGGGAAGCGCTGGGTGGCATAACCGCATGGGGACACCAGGGCTAGCAGAAGGCACCCTGGGAGCGTTCCCCACACCCTGCCGGGGCTTCCTTCCGCATGTCTGCAGACACAGGTGAGGAGGACAGGCGGGAGTGTTGCTGCTGACAACAAAAAGGGAAAATAACCATGTGCCCATCAGTGTGGGGAGGGGAGTGTCAAATAAGCTGACGCCAAAGCCCTGGGGATCGACAGAGAAACCAAGAAAAGCTCATCCGCAGAATGGGAGCTCATCTATCTATATATAGAAAAGGCTAAGTGACCAATCATACATCCATCCGACCGTTCAACCAACCAGCCAGTACATATGACGTGCACTGGCAATTTAAAAATAAATGTTGACTCGTGCATGCGCAATACATAGAAAGCCCTCTCTGGTGCCAATCACATGCGTGTGTTTCGATCTGTCATTGTCGATCATGAATTTGGTTGTTTTTGTTGACATTCTGAAGCTGAAAGAAAGCGTCATCGTAGAAGACCAACTATTGGTACAACGTACCTCGGAAGCCGAGAAAAGCCAGCGTCCCCGTCTGACCCTGGCCTCCCACTTAAATCAATTCAAAGACAGTTTCCCGTGATGCCAGCATTTACAATGACTATTAATAAATCACAAGGACAAACTCCAGACAGAGTAGGAATATTCCCACCTGAACCCGTTTCTGGACATGGTCAGTTATATGTTGCTTTCTCTCAAGTTCGAAGAGTGTGTGATGTTAAAGTTGTTAAAGTTAAAGATAAAGTTCTATTATAGAGAAAGGGCAAATAGTGATATTAAAATATATCTTCTAATTAATTTCCTTTCAATGTGCACAAATCTGTGCACCAGGCCACTAGTTCAGCAATAAAAGGAATGACGTTCTGACACATGTTACAATGTGGGTGAACCTTGAAAGCATGATGTGGAGTGAATGAAAGCAGCCAGGCCCAAAGGCCACATCCTACATAATCCTATGTACCTGAACCATTCATTATGGGCAAATCCATAGAGGCGGGACGTGGATCAGTGGCTGCCTGGAGCTGGGCAGGGTGGAGGACTGGGGGTGAGGACTCATGGGTACAACGTTTCTTTTGGGGGCGACCAAAATGTTGCCAAGTTGGCTGCCATAGCAGATGCAAAACTCTGTGAATACACTGAAAGCCGTTGAATTGTTTGCTTTAAACAGATGAATTGTAAAGTGTGTGAATTATATCTCAATGAAACTGTTTTTAAAAAGATGAAAAGTTTATTCAACTCAAAGTGGGGTCGCCCGTTCTGATGTGATGATGCCCCTGTCACAGCTAGTGCCTGGGCCAGAGCGGGGCTCAGGGCACCGGTCAGTGGGGCCAGAGGAACAGCGGGACACCACAGGCTTCAGTGCATCTGCTGGGCTTTCCCTGAGGCGGGTTGGTGAGCCCGCTGCAGGCAAACATGATTGCCAGCCAGGGCTGCAGAACAGGCCCGGGGGTGCGAGTCCCAGCTCTGCCTCTCACCAGCTGTGTGACCTCACACAAGGCACGCTACTCTTCAGAGCGACAGTATCCTCATTTTAAAATGCAGTTAGTGCCCTAACTGGTTTGGCTCGGTGGATAGAGCGTCGGCCTACGGACTCAAGGGTCCCAGGTTCGATTCCGGTCAAGGGCATGTGTCTTGGTTGTGGGCACATCCCCAGTAGGGAGTGTGCGGGAGGCAGCTGATCGATGTTTCTCTCTCATCGATGTTTCTAACTCTCTATCCCTCTCCCTTCCTCTCTGTAAAAAAATCAATAAAATATCTTTTTAAAAAATAACAATAAAATGCAGTTAATCACAGTAACTTCCTAATGGGGTTATGACAAGAACGAAATCACTCAGATGAGGCACCCAGCACAGCTCCTGGCCCACAATGGATCCTTCTGAAATCTCAGCACAACAATTAACCACTCTTACTTCATTATTCAGGGAAATAACTGGTTTTCAACCATCAACAAAGACCTCTCCCTCAGACACAGGCCTTGCTTGCTGCTTTTCATACAAAACTGTGGGAGGGAGCCAAGCTCCAGGGAATGCTACGTGTTGGTAGGAACTTTCCAGAAAACCATGAAGCCTGAGCCGCTCATCCCCATAATGGTCAGGCTGAGGGTTATCAGAGGTAAGGTGAATCCCCCACAAAAGCTGGGGTGCAACAAACTCCAGCTCCACCGAGGATAGCCCAGGGAGAAGGACCAGACCAAGCCCGAGCCATCGGAGCCAGCAGACACTTCCGGAGAAACTTCCAGAAAAAGAGGCTGAGTCTCCTGACGGTGACCATTTTCAGAAATGGCTGGAGAGCGTCCAAACGGAGATAGAGCAGGGGAGCTCGGCCTGCTCGGTCCCCTGTGGCCAGAAGCGGCTGTGCGGCAAATCTGAGGGCCCCTCACCTGCCGGGGTCACTGTGACAGCTGGGGCCGGGGCACCTCACGCAGATGAGGAGCACAGAGTCTGCCTCTGCGGCACCTGCCTGCTCGGAGCGGCCCGCGCTGTCTGCTCCGTGTAGGAGGCCTCCCTCCGCTCGCCGGCTGCAAACGCCGCAGGCAGGTCAGATGGGAGGCCAGGCCTGGCAGCTGGACCATGGCGGGAAACAGCGGGGGCTCAGGCCAGGTCCTGGCTATGGGGGGACCCAGCTGGTGCCCCTGAAACCAGCAGCGAGAGCCAGAGCTGGGGGGTAGGGAGCCCTACCGGAGCTTCAGATGCTCCACCTGGACTGGGGCAAAGCAGCCCAAGCAAAGGCTGTCGGAGGAGGAAGGACAAGGGAAGTAGGAATGCCCAGCAAGCAGTGACCCCAAGCAGGGGCGGGGGGCGGGGGGACACTTGCTTTAGACACCTTGCCCTAGAATTAGAGTTGTTATAAGTCCTCATATTTATATTAATTTTCTTTATATTTTTTTCTTAATTTTCAACCATCACTATTTATCCCCCCTATACCCTCTTACACCCATCCCCCGTTCCCCTCAGCCCCCCTCATCCCCTCAATGAAAACACCCGTCAGCCTGGTCCTGCAGATGTCAGGCCCCTACAATAGTTCATGTTAACAGGGATCGCCTCTCATCCTTACACACATATGCACTATTTACAACACACTTCCATTGACAGGGATCTGTGGGCAGCAGCGGGTAGAGGGTCCGGGGGAAAGGGAGTGGGAAGGAACTGGAGAAGAAGGGGGGGAGGGAGGGGACGGGGAGGAGAGGAGGGGGAAAGGGAGAGGAGAGAAAGATGGCGAAGGGGGTGGAGAGAGGAGGGGGCTAAGGGGGGAGGAGGGGAAGGCTGGCAGGGCCTGGGAGCTCAGGGAGCAGCATGCCAGGTCCTCGGCCTCACACAGCCTGTGGGGACCTTGCTGGTACAGTACATGGTGGTTGGACACCTGCCCAGGACATCTACCTGGAGAGCAGAGCAGCCTGGTCAGTCCCCTGCTCCCGCCCTCCTATCCCACACCCCTCTCTAGGCTCCTGGCCTCACCCCGGTGGCCCTGCGGGTTCAGCACCGTACAGTTCACTTTCAGCACCCAGGTCAGCTCAGCGAGGTGGGGACACAGGCACCGGCACCCCGCATCCTAAACAGAGCAGGACACAGCCGAGGGGCACTGCGGGCAGCAGGGCAGCAGGCAGGGCCCTGCAAGGCCCCAGGCCACCTCTTCCCTATCCGGGCCATGGCATCCCTGCCCCTCCTGCACAGCCCATACTGTTGGTCAGCCCCATGGGAGGCACCCAGGGTCTCCCACCGGCCCCCAAACGGCCTTGCTTCCCTCCTCAGCTGTGCTCTCCAGCCACGTCTGAATCAAGCGACATAAGGGCGGCCAGCTCTGCTCAAAGCTGCCCCAGCCTTGTCATCACCTGGACAAAAAGTCTGTGCGTGAGTCCCGTGTGAAATCATAAACGGCTGAGCTCCCAAAGGCTGCTGCATCCAACTTCTCATTTTCCCAGCCCACCAGGGAGATACTTAACACCCACCCACGTTGCAGATGAGGAAACTGAGGCACAGAGCAGTACAGCGACTTGCTCAGGGCTGCAGCTGGGGTTCGAACCCAGGGAGGCTGGCTCCAGCACCACAGGCCTCAGAAACCCTGAGTCATCACATGACCTCACTCAGTTATAGATAATACCTTAATCAATAAAGAAAAAAAAAATAAAGAAACCCTGAGCCAGAAGTGACTTGAGACCCCATGATTGTGCAGAGTAGGCAGTGCAGTTCAGAGAGGGAGAGTTACTGGAGGGAATCACACAGCAAGCCTGGGGAGAGCTGGACCCAGAATCCAGCGCATGCCCCCTGAAGAAGGGGAAACTGCCTCGGCCCCAAATGCCACCAGCGAACCAACAAGACAGAACCTTGAGGGGCACTGTCCCTACTTGTCCCTCCCCCCCACCCCCAGGAGGCCACTGCCCCCTCTCCTGCTCCAGCCAGGGTCCCAGCCTTCTGGAGGCAGCCCCTGGGTCTCAGACCTGGTGCTAGAGAAATGCTAATGAGCCCGCCCCTCCCCTTCCAGAACAGCCAATGTCAGTCTGGTTGAAGGATCTGACAGCCCCGCCCACTGACTTAGCATTTCTGATGAGGAGCCCAGGGACAAAGCCCTTGGGCCCTGGCCCCCCAGCAGCCTTTGAAGGGGGCCCCTGTGCCCGCGGTGCCCCACCATCCCACAGCCCTGCACAAAGGCTTTCTTTCTCAACAAATGAATTTGCAATAAAAAAGGAAGAGGAATCTGTGGAGATGGGCTTCCCTTCATCGGCGGCTGGACTGGGCTTTGAGGTCACTGAGGCCACGACCAAGGAGTCCTGGGAAACACACCAGAGGTTGGGTTCCAGGCTTGGCTGGGTCACGGAGGGGGGTCTCTGGGCACACCCCAATCTGGCTGAGAGCCGGAAGGGCAGGCCTCCATGGTGCCAGTGTCTTCCAGAGTGTTTTCAATGGGTGCCTGGCAGACAGTCTGCACCTGCTGGGGTGACAGGGAGGGACATATGGGGGAGTTCCTTCCATCAGGTGAGGGAAGGCCCCCTGGGCTCCTATATCATGACAGCTCCCAACCTTCTTCATCAACGGTCTGGGCTGAGTGCTTAACACCATCAAAACAAAGATGGGCTGGCTGGTGTGGCTTGGAGGTTGAGCGTAGACCTATAAACCCTGATCCAGGAGGTCACGGTTCGATTCCCCGTCAGGGCACATGCTGGGTTTCGGCCTCCACCCTGGGTGGGGGTTGTGCAGGAGGCAGCAGATCAATGATTCTCTCTCATCATTGATCTTTCTATCTTTCTCTCTCTCTCCCCCTTCCTCTGAAATCAATAAAAACATATTTAAAAACAAAAACAAAGACGAAATTCTCTTTGAATGTCAGTCCAAGAAGGCACTTCCTGCTGCAGGGGGGTCACCCTCCCTGGGTTCTTCTAATCTAACTTGTTGCACCCGGCGCCTAGCAGCCATCGGGAGAGGGCGCAGGGCTCATATATCCAGCCCGTCAGGAACAAGACCGTTCACAGCTGCTGCATGGCCCCCAGGTAGATGTCACCTGGAAGTCTTGGAGCTGAAGCAGAAACACTGCTATTCCAGGCCAGACCAGCACCCCCACCTGCAAAGTAGTTCTGGGGCCCAGCCTGATGCACGTTTGGTATCAGGGCGGGGGGAGGATAGGCAGAGAGTCCCTCCCTTGAGCAGAAGGTTCCAGGGTCTGGGTTGTGGGTACCGCATTCTCCAGGGGTAAACAAACAGCCAGGTCTCTACCGCTCTCTGCTAAATGCTCAGAAAGTTCTCCTTAGCTTCTCATTTTGCCCAAAAGGCCCTGGAAGTTTGTGTGAGATTGTCACATGGCTATACAGTGTGAACAGAAATCTGTTAGGGCTGCCGTCATGAATAAAAGACTCAGCTGTCCCACTCTCACCTTGGTTGTCCCAACAACACCAAACATACACACAGTGCATGTGTGCGTGTAAGTACACTTACTGCAGAAGAGCGTGGACTCTCTAAAGGTGAAAAGTAAGGTCACCCCTAAAATCATAAAGTCATCCCAATATGACTGATGTCACTGTTTTTAGAGCAGCTTTAGGTTCATAGAAATATGAGGGGACTGAGACACAGAGATTTCCCGTATTCCCCCTGCTCCTTGCCAAGCACAGCATCCCCCATTACCAACGTCCCCCACCAGAGTGGTGAACCGACGCTGACACATCACTACCACCCAAAGCCTACAGTTGACATGGGAGTTCACTCTTGGTGTTATACATTCTATGGCAGCGGTTCTCAACCTGTGGGTTGCGACCCCTTTGGGGGTCGAATGACCCTTTCACAGGGGTCGCCTAAGACCATTGGAAAACACATATATAATTACATATTGTTTTTGTGATTAATCACTATGCTTTAATTATGTTCAATTTGTAACAATGAAAATACATCCTGCATATTAGATATTTACATTAAGATTCATAACAGTAGCAAAATTACAGTTATGAAGTAGCAACGAAAATAATTTTATGGTTGAGAGTCACCACAACATGAGGAACTGTACTAAAGGGTGGCGGCATTAGGAAGGTTGAGAACCACTGTTCTATGGGTTTGGACAAGTATATACTGACATGTATGTACCATTATAGTATCACACAGATTAATTTCACTGCCCTGTGATTTCATTTTTTCAAAGTAACTAATCTTGCCCGACTGGCGTGGCTCAGTGGTTGAGTGTAGACCCATCAACCAGGAGGTCACAGTTCGATTCCTGGTCAGAGTACTTGCCTGGGATGTGGGCTAGATCCCCAGTATGGGGCATGCAGGAGGCAGCCAATCAATGATTCTCATCATTGATGTTTCTATCCCTCTCTCCCTCTCCATATGTATGTATGTGTGTGTGTGTGTGTGTGTGTGTGTGTATTTAAATTGATTTCAGAGAGGAAGGACGAGGGATAGAGAGATATACACATACATACATACATATGGAAAGGGAGAGAGGGATAGAAACATCAATGATGAGAATCATTGATTGGCTGCCTCCTGCACGCCCCCAACTGGGGACCAAGCCCGCAACCCGAGCATGTGCCCTTGACTGGAATCAAACCTGGGACCCTTCAGTTCACAGGCTAGCGACGCTCTATCCATTGAGCCAAACCAGCTATGGCCCAATTCCTCTCTTTTCAAAACCAAACCCCATCCCATAGCTGAGGGCCTTTTGTCTCCCCAGTCACCCAGGCTTGAAATCTTGGGGTAAAATACAGCTCCACTTGGCAGTGAGAGTTGTGCAGGGCAATGAATGTCTCTGCCATGTTACTGATATTACTTAGTGCCTGACCACAAGCTTGAAAACTACCCATTATAACTGTACTTCACTTGTTCAAAAAGTAAAAGTGAGACATGAAAGATATATTTTCTTTTTCTTCAAGGCATTTTTTTCTTATTTATTTTCTTATTTTTTTTAATCCTCACCTAAGGGCATGCTTAGAAAGAAGGAGAGAGCGAGAGAGAGATGGGGGGGGGCATTAATATGCTTTTTACAATTAAAAAATCGTTTTTTAAAGAAGGAATGAAGTTCTGATAGATGTTACCATGTGGATGAAGTTTGAAGACATACATCATATGGCGTGAAAGAAGACAGAAACAAAAGGTGATACAGTGATTATGATAAGTGATTACACTTATATGAGTTACCTAGAACAGCCAATTGATGGAGACAGAAAGTAGAACAGTGATTACTAGGGGCTGGGAAAAGGTGGAGTGGGGAGTTAATATTTAAGGGGTACAGTGCTTCTGTTTAGGATTATTTAAAAGTTCTGGAAATGAATAGTGGTGATGGTTATACAACCTCAGAATTTACTCAATGCCACTAACTTTGCACTTAAAATGGTAACTTTTACATTATATATATTTTGCCACAATAAAAAAAAAGAAAGGAAGAAATGCCCCGGCTCAGGTGCTCAGCTGGTTGAAGCGTTATCCCGCACACCAAAAGGTCACAGGTTCATTCCCAGTGAAGGCACACACCTAGGTTGCAGATTTGATCCCTGGCTGGGACGCATATAGGAGGCAGCTGATCAATGTTTCTCTCTCTCATTCTCTCCCTTCCTCTCTCCAAAATCAATAAGCATATCCTCAGGCAAGGATAAAAAAGAAAAAGAAGCTAGAGGCAAAAGAGAACATACTATATAATTCCACTAGAGGCCCGGTGCAAGAAATCTGTGCACGCAGGGAGGAGGGGGCCCTCAGCCTGGCCTGCGCCCTCTCGCAGTCCGGGAGCCCTCGGGGGTTGTCCAGGGAGAGGGCCTAAGCCCCTCAGTCGGACATCCTTAGCGCTGCCGCAGAGGCGGAAAAGGCTCCCACCACTGCCGCTGCGCTCGCCAGCGGTGAGTCTGCGTCCCTCAGCCCAGCCTGCACCCTCTTCAATATTGGACCCCTTGGGGGATGTCTGACTGCTGGCCTAAACCGGCAGTCAGACATCCCTCTCACCATCTGGGACTGCTGACTCCTAACCACTCATCTGCCTGCTTGATTGCCCCTAACTGCTTCTGCCTGCCAGCCTAATTGCCCCCTAACCACTCCCCTGCTGGCCCAATTACCCCTGATGCCTTCCCCTGCCAATCTGATCACCCCTAACTGCACTCCCCTACCAGCCTGGTCGTCCTATATAGATATATTATATAGGACTAGAGGCCAGTGCACAAAATTCATGCATGGGAGGGTTGTCCCTTAGTCCAGCCTGCACCCTCTCCAATCTGGGACCCCTTGGAGGATGTCTGACTGCCGGTTTAGGACATCCTAAACCGGCAGTCAGACATCCCTCTCACCATCTGGGACTGCTGACTCCTAACCACTCATCTGCCTGCTTGATTGCCCCTAACTGCTTCTGCCTGCCAGCCTAATTGCCCCCTAACCACTCCCCTGCTGGCCCAATTCCCCCTGATGCCTTCCCCTGCCAATCTGATCACCCCTAACTGCACTCCCCTACCAGCCTGGTCGTCCCCACCTGCCCTTCCCTGCCAGCCTGGTCGCCCCCAACTGCCCTCCCCTGAAGGCCTAGTCGCCCCCAGTTGCCTTCCCCTGTCAGCCTGGTTTCCCCACCAACCTGCTGTTTTGGTCATTACTGTTACTGTGACGGCATCCCGGACAATTTGCATACTCTATTATTCGTATAGATAAAGAGAAGTTCAAAGATAAGCAAAATGTATCTATGGTGTGTGAGTAAGAAGATACCTGCTAAGAAAGGTTCCTGGTGGCTAACTGAGCTCAATTAAAAAAATAAAATAAAACAAACACACAAAGCTTAGCAGCCATTTCTACACAGGGGCTTCTCACAAACTGCCCGTGAGGGAGACGCCTGCACTGACGCACCTGCCTGCACTGTCTCTGCCATCGGAGCCAGCCCTTAGAAAGCAGCTCCTAGAACCCTATTTCAACCAATAGAACTGAGGCTTTCCCCATCCCATCAGGGCTGTGCAGTGCTGACCAACCAAGACAGTGCCTTTGGGACCAATCGAACTTCATCTGTTAAATGGGCACTCGCTAAAATGAGAAACACCTTATGTTAGCAAAAATAAAAAATAAAAGAATTTACAAACTGGTGTTGAAGACAGGCAGTCGCCTGAAGAAACTTACGCTTGAGCATCTTAACAGCAACAGTCATGGCTGCATCCGACTTAATCAAGCCGTACGCTGTGGCCTCCACAACTTTGCCGAAGGCGCCGGCCCCCAAGGTTTTCCCTGCAGAAAGGAAGGCAACCCAGTAAGCTGGTGGGACCAAAGGGCCATCTGTGTGATTTTAACAATGGAATTAAGGACATGCGTTTAGATACATTTCCCTACGTGCTTGATGCCAAATCTTTCGAAGATGGTGACTTTGCACAGAAAACATTTATTGCCTCAGGTGGGAGAAAACAAGGGAAGCTGTTGGGGTTCCCTGAAGTCATTGTTAGATTTTCTTTGTGGCCCCACCCTGCAGAGAAACAGCAGCCAGTGGTGTGTGTGTGTGTGTGTGTGTGTGTGTGTGTTTCTTTGTGTGTGTTTTATTTTTAATCTCAGAGAGAGAGAGAGAAACACTAATGATGAGAGAGAATCATCGATCACTGACTGCTGCACACCCCCCACTGGAGATCGAGCCCACAACCCGGGCATGTGCCCTGATCGGGAATCAAACCGTGACCTCCTGGTCCATAGGTCAATGCTCAATCACTGAGCCACACTGGCTGGGCAACACCAATGTTTTGATGCCCTCCAGGAAAGGACAGCAAAGACTCTAACAGGGTGGCATCTTGACCAAACAGACATTTGGGGAAGTTGAAGAATTCGGAGGCAGCTCAGAGCCGCCCCGGGAGAGACCCTCTCCTGGGGTCCACATACAAACAGAACAAGACAGTTGTGAGAAACCCTTGCCAGCAGGCACTCAGCCAGTTCAAAAATGCTTCCCCAGTGGGACCTAAGGCCTTGGAGGAACTAAGAGGCTCTGTGTGCAGGGGGCGGGGGTGGAGTGGGGAGGGGGGTTACCCAGGAAGCACATGAGAGTCTCAGAAGGGGACAGCGAGGAACAGGCAGTCACTTCCTCTTACAAGAACATGGGGGAGATTCGGGAAAATCTTGAAGAGAAACCCACATCCTCCAAAGGAGTCTAGCTCACAATTCCGCTGTGACCGAACCCAGGACTACCCCCACCACTCCACCTTGCCATCCACGTCCTACCAGAGCCTGTGGGCCCACGGACTGCACAGCCAGTGCCCAGGCCGCGCGTTTCCAGTCCAGCCTGTTCCTTTGTCTACATGGCCCGGACTTGTTGTGACTTTGCTCACAACGCTTCCGTAGTTGTGACCCTCAGTCCCCCCAAGGGCACAGCTTGTCCCGTCCTGTGGCTCTACTTGCTCCAAGGAAGACTCTCAATCCATCCTTCGCCCTTGCGGCTACCCCACTGCACCCACGGTGGCTCCTCCTACAACCCAAACGGTGCCATGTCCCCAGGTCAAGCCCTGGAGCCTCACTTGCTGAACTGCAGATTCCTCAGGAGGTTCCTCTCTGCTTATTAGACAAGTCGGAAACGTAAGAGGCTGTGGCTTCCCCTTGGCCCTCTCCAGTGTCAACATGACTTCCTCATTGCCCAAAGACACTTACCCTTAAGGCCACCTGGCATGGGCCAAGCACATGGCAGGCGGCCAAGCCAAGGCCATGCCCGTCCACCAGGACCCCCTGAGGGCCAGTGCTGCTGTTGGGAGGAAAGTGATAGGTGTAACCGGTGCCCTTGGGAAGGTGGGGACCAGCTGACCCCAGAGAGCAGACAGACAGCTCAGTGTCACCTTGACAATGTGTCACTTCCTGAGACCCAGTTCCACCTGGACCATTTAGACATCCTTGCTCCCACCTCCCTCTGTCTGTCTGGGCCATGAGCTGCTCCCCGCTTGGGGGAAGACTGGGAGGCCGCATACCCCTACGAGGGTATAGGGGAAAAATAATAAAAACAGCAAGTGCTTCCTAAATGTTAGCCAGTGCTACCATGTCCTCTTGTAAGAGCCTGTACAGAGCTGAGGGTCTCAGCCTCAGCACTAGTCCTGTTCTGGGCTGCATAATTCTGCTGTGAGGCGCTGTCCTGTGCACTGTAGGATGTTTTGCAGCATCGCTGGCTTCTTCCCACTAGATGCCACTAGCACACCCAGTTGTGACCAGTAAAAATGTTTCCAGACATTGCAAAATGTCCTGGGGAGTGGCGGGGGGTGGGGAGGACCAATCACCCTGACTGAGAACCAGTGACCTACATGTACATTAGCTCATGTAAGCCTCTTAATCAACTCTGAGGTAAGGATTCTTATTTTGTCCATTTGACAGAGTTGGGAACAGGCTCAGAGAGGTTAACAAACTTACCCAAGGTGGCATAGCTGAGAGCCAAACCTTGGCAGGCTGACTCCTCACCTGCTGCCTTGGTGGATGGCAAGTAGGGGTCCGAGGGGGGTGGGGGCGGTTATCCTGGTCTTTACAGAAGACAGAGCTGTAAAGATGGCCAGCCTTGGGGTACTGGGGAGGGCAGGGGGAGTGGTTGCTCTGGGGAAGATCTGCTTTAGGGAGCATGAAGTCTGTGATTCTCTAACCCAGTGGTCGGCAAACTCACTAGTCAACAGAGCCAAATATCAACAGTACAACGATTGAAATTTCTTTTGAGAGCCAAAGTTTTTAAACTTAAACTATATAGGTAGGTACATTGTTATTAACTTAATTAGGGTACTCCTAAGCTGGCCTTTGCTAAAA
>NW_006300047.1:1763541-1765831 GCF_000327345.1 Myotis davidii | reverse complement strand
GTGTTTTAATTGTTATTGCTTTCATATTATTTATACTAGAGGCCCAGTGCACAAAATTCATGCAGGGGGTAGGGGTGGGGAGGGAGTTCCCCCAGCTTGGGCTGTGCCCTCTCACAGTGCGGGAGCCCTGTGATCAATCGCCCCAAAGAGGTAGGCCCTGCCCACCCATCCGGGGCTCCTCAATGGATTGCCCCAAAGAGGTAGGCCGGAGCCAGGGGAGGTCTGCGGACCCCCAGCACATGGAGGCCCCCGCCACAGCCCCACCCCTGTCCCCAATGCTGCAAGTCCCCACCCACCCATGCCTGCTGCGCACACAGCCTGCTGATCAGTCATTACTGTGACAGCATCCCGACCAATCTGCATATTACCCTATTATTAGTATAGATGCTTATGACACTACTGGCCTTGCAGATCTGGCTTTGCTCCTCCTGACTGGCCCTTTTGGGAATGTAAACAAGGCCCTCTGGGCTTGTTCCTAATCACACCCCACCCACCCTGTATGGTCACAACAGGTGTGATAATGTTAGATAAGACAAGGATCTCAAGGTCTGAGCCATTCTTACTAAATGCTATTCTTGCTAAAGGTAAAAATGTAGCACAGTATTTTGTAAACAAAATGAGCTTGATTGGAACTCACCCCATAAATGTAGCCAAGGTCAAAGAAGAAATCAATAGGTAATTGACTAAACAGTGTAGATAAGCAGCTGGCTAAGCCTCCCTTCAGGGAGCCAGAGCTTTGGCTATGAATCCTTTGTCTCCTCCACTTGCAGCAAGCGAATAAACCGTCTCCAACCACGTCTCAATCGGCAAAACCCTGAGTTCAGTAACAACAGGTGTCCTGAGAGACTTGCTCACTTGCGTGTGCCCTGGTGCAGAAGGCTGCCTCTCCCTCCAATGAAGCTAGGATTTATGAAATCACAAACCAGACCTAACTAGGGCAGCGCCAGAAGAAGGCATGGCACAGCCCCGCCCACGGCACACTGAGGTGCTCTTGAAAGAAGACATTAAGGGGACAAGAGTGATAATGCCAGCTCTCCTCTCCCTCATAGGACCAGTGATGGCCTCCTCACCTGGCAGCCAACCTCTCTTCCCTACCTTGGGTACAGGATCACTATTCCCCGCCATCCGCCCCCACCCCACATTGCTCAAGCCAGTAACCTGGCAGCCATTTGTGCTTCCGCTCTTTCCTTATTATCAACTCCAAGTCCAGTGTGAACAACTTCTGCCAATTCTGTCCACAAAGTCAGGTCTCCATCCCTCCCATCTGTCCATCCTTCCCTCTACCCATTCCTCTCTCCATCACCTATCCATCTTTCCCACTGCTAACCGATGGCCCCTGGCACCAATTCAACGCCAATAGGAATCCCCAATTTGGGGTGCAGTAAAGAAGGAAACTTTACTCAATGCAAAACAGCTCACTTGTGATACAGCACAGATATCAAAACAGCAGGCCTTAGAATAGTTCTGGGGCCTGGCCCCTTTGCAGCTCGACATCTCTGCTCTGCTCCGCGCCAGTCTGCTTTGTGCTGCACCGGTCTGTTCTGCCCTCGCTAGACATCTTTGATGTTTCAGCTCAAACAGGGATACACATTCCTCAGTGGAAAAGAAAAGTATGTGATCAGAGCTAGAGGGGAGCTGACTTATATGGCCAGAAGTCCCTTCCCCTAGTCCAGTGATGGCAAACCTTTTGAGCTCGGCGTGTCAGCATTTTGAAAAACCTTAACTTAACTCTGGTGCTGTGTCATATGTAGAAATTTTTTGATATTTGCAACCATCGTAAAACAAAGACTTATATCTTGATATTTATTTGGTATATTTAAATACCATTTAACGAAGAAAAATCAACCGAAAAAATGAGTTCATAGGTTCACCATCACTGCCCTAGTTCCTGACTGGTTCATCCTCATGCAAATGAGGACTCCAAATCCTCACAGTTTGATTGGTCCAAAAGGCACTTTCTTGGTTGGCCAGAGCTGCATAGCTCTGATTGGATAGGGAAAGCGTCAGTTCTACTGGTTTAATAGGACCCCAGGAACTCCTTTATAAGGGCGGGCTCAGGTGGCAGAACACAGTGCAGGCAGGCAGTTTAGTGCAGCCAGGTTTCTCCCTGAAGTGCGGTTTGCCAGAGAGGCCCCTGCATAGAAATGGCTGCTCGGCTCTGTTTTGTTTTTGTTTTTTAAATTCGAACCCAATTAGCCACCAGGATCCCTTTTTAGGAGGTGTCTTTTTTCTCAGGGTTCACACCTCTATCCATCCCTTCCTCCCTGTCTGTCCATCCACCCACCTATCT
>NW_006300047.1:1761996-1763461 GCF_000327345.1 Myotis davidii | reverse complement strand
GATCCAGACGACACCGATTTCCTGAGTACCTGTTGTGCGCCAGGCAAACAGGCGCTGAAAATACAGTGAATGAAACAGCTGGGATCGACCTGCACGGTCCAGGGCAGCAGCCACCAGCCACAGGTAGCCTCTGAGCACATGACATGTGCCTGGTGCGATGGAGAACATTTTCATCTTATGTCAACTTAATCTAAATTTAAGTTACACACCGATACTCAAGTCGGTGACTGGAAAACTTTTACGAATGTTTGAAACAACTTAGCACATGACACGACTTGTTGCGGCCCACATTGTAGGAAATCGAAATCCAGACCAAGGGTTGGCAGTGAAGTGTCAGCATCCAAACGGAAATCGGCTGGGAGGATAAGGTAGACACTAGAGTCCAGAGAATGGAAACCATGTCTCATTCATCTCATTTATACTGGTTATATTTCCCAGTGATGTGTTAGGTATACTGGGTTAAGTACAACATATTATTAAAATTAATTTCCTGCTAAGAAAGGTTCCTGGTGGCTAACTGAGCTCAATTAAAAAAATAAAATAAAACAAACACACAAAGCTTAGCAGCCATTTCTACACAGGGGCTTCTCACAAACTGCCCGTGAGGGAGACGCCTGCACTGACGCACCTGCCTGCACTGTCTCTGCCATCGGAGCCAGCCCTTAGAAAGCAGCTCCTAGAACCCTATTTCAACCAATAGAACTGAGGCTTTCCCCATCCCATCAGGGCTGTGCAGTGCTGACCAACCAAGACAGTGCCTTTGGGACCAATCGAACTTCAAGGATTTGGAGTCCTCATTTGCATGAAGACAGGCCAATCAGAGACGAGGGGTGGGGACTTCTGTCTGTATCAGCCAGCTCCCCTCTGGGAGCGCACTTCCTTTCCCTTTCCACTGAAGGCTGCATTTCCATGGCTGAGCTGAAACCCTGGGGGTGTCTCACCAGAGCAGACTGGCACAGAGCAAGCTGAGGGCCTGGCCCCAGCGCCACCTCACAGCATGCTGTGTTCACAGCCGAGCTGTACCCCATTGAGCTGGTTTGCACTGAATAATGTGTCCTTCTTCATGGCACTCCAAATTGGGGATTCCTTTGGCCTTGGAGCAGCAGGTGACAGGTGCTAGAAATCTGGAAGTTGTTTGGGAGAAGTGACCAGAGGGGAGAAGGCGGGAAGTTATAGGGATTATGTTTGATTTCTTGATCTGGTGATGACTACACAGGCATGTTCAGTATTTGAAAAGTCATTCTGAATATGTCTTTTCACACAAAAATTATGTAGCTGATTGCCTCCTATGCAGCTATAAGATTTCCATGTGCGCTGAAAGATCTCCAAAGTAAGCCAGCTCCCCCTGCCCTTGACAACATTTGACATTGTCAATGTGTTTAATACTAAACACAAAGCAGACAAACGGCTGAAACGGCGGCAGCACACGATTTGCTTTGTGGCAACACCCTGCAGAGAAACAGCA
>NW_006300047.1:1755245-1761161 GCF_000327345.1 Myotis davidii | reverse complement strand
GTGTCTCTGAAACTCATGTAATAAAAAGCAACAAGAATAAGCATGATAAATAATTCAATAATCCAACAAGCTGACTGAAAAAGCAAAAAGTGGTTTTACTTCAAAAGTCTATTTTAATTCTTGTGTGGTTTTATTTATTTCTTCTCTCTATCTCGACTATTCAGACTTGAATTGATTGTTATGCACTAGAATTTCTACTCTACCTTGGCATGTAGAATTGATGAATTAGCTTTATTTAAAAATGTGTAGGTTGGGGGAAAAATGGACACATATGTAATACCCTTTGTAATAAAAAATTAAAAAAAAATTAATTTCACCTGCTTCTCTCTTACGCTTTTTAAATGTGGCTGCCGGGAAACTTTTAAGTTACACATTGGCTTGCATTCGATTTTTATGGGATAGTGCTGCCCCAGACCCTCCTGCAGTAAATAGACAACAAACAGAAGTTCACTTCACAGCGTTTCCCTGCCTCAGAGAGCCGTTCCGCACATTTAAACACAGCCCCTCACACCCCTGCAGACAGCTAACACCCCTGCCCCCAGGGCCCAGGGAGCCCAGAAGTCAGAGTTTCCTCGCTCAGGACTCAGAGCTGGTCTCAGTTCCCAGGGGATGTTGGTAGAACATGAGAGTGAGAGGTGAGGGATCCACCGGTAATCTCCTCCTCCTTTTCCCCAAAGGCTGCTGGACTCACTTTCAGAAGCCACTGCCGCCAGCGCCCAGAACAGGACCAGACCCAGGAGGGCCGTGGGCGCCCCCGCATCACCCCTGCCTGAGGGAGCCCCACCCCACCGGCCTCTTCCTCCAGAGCAGCTCAGAGCAACCCTGACAAGAACCTGTTTTCCCCAAAGGGATGGGCTCGGGCTCAGTCCACTCTCCCAGCTCAGGGCGTGAGAGCAGGTGGGAGGGGAAGAGGGAGGCTCCAGGTCAAAGACCAGCCAATCAGACACCTCCAATAGTTATGAGCACCCCCACCCAGGAGAGTGGAAAGGGGTTCTGACCAAAGAGAAGTAAAAATCCCTTTTCAATCCAGGGAGGAAACAGTTTGCCTTTTCAATCCTTGTAAATGGAGTGCTCAGGGCAGAAGGTATTACAACCATGGCTTGATTTTTTTTTAACCGTGGTCTAATACGCATAACATAAAATTTACCATTTTAACCATTTTCAAGTGGCAATTTTGGGGCATTGGGCACATTCACGACCTTGGCAACCACCACCACTGTCTAGTTCCGAGGTCTGAGTTTTGGTCTTTTCTGTGGCTCAGGATGGTGCGGCCAGGCCTGGGTGATGGCTCTCCGAAAAAGTGGGCAGCAGCAGGGTCTTCCCATGCTCAGGCCCAGGCCCCCCTCCTGGGCATGTTAGGATCAGCTGAGAAGGCAGAGAGGAGGCTTTCTGCTCACACCCCACAGTGTCCTCTCCCAGCCCCACCTCCGCGTCCTCCCCTCAAACTCACCTCCACCCGACCCTTTGGTTTCCAGGCTCCAGGTCTGGGCCCCCACCTCTTCCAGCTACAGTGACTAGCCCCTCTCATATGCACCTACTTCCCCTAATAAATGTGCTTTTCATCAACTGCTTTATTTTTTAAAAATATATATTTTTATTAATTTCAGAGAGGAGGGGGAAGGGAGAGAGAGAGATAGAAACATCAATGATGAGAGAGATCATTGATCCGCGGCCTCCTGCACGCCCCACACTGGGGGCTGCGCCCACCATCCGGGCATATGCCCTGACCAGAATTGAACTGTGACCTCCTGCTTCATAAGTTGGCATTCAACCACTGAGCCAGGCCAGCTGGGCTCAACTGCTTTATTGAGATAAAAATATATCCTATCATTCTCCCACTTAAAGTACATAAAGCAATGGTTTGGTTTTTCTTGTTGTTGTTTTTAGCATGTTTACAGTTGTGCAACCAACACCACAACCAAGTTTAGAACATTTTCATCCCCACGATGGGAAACCACAGCCTATTCATTAGCAGTCACTCCTCATTCCCGTCACCCCAGTCCCTGGCCACCACGGACCTGCTTTCTGTCTTTATGGATTTGCCTATTTCGGACGTTTTCTGTAAATGGCGTCATTCACTGTGTGGCCTTACGTGACTGGTTTCTGTCACTGAGCATCGTTCCCAGGTGCCTCTCTGTTGCAGCGGGTGCCTTGTTATGGCTGAGTGCTGTTCTACTGGACGGGTAAACAGTTCTCTCGCTCATTCATCCCTTGATGGACAGTTAAATATAACTTCCTTAGGGCTAAATTAAAACCCAGCTGACCTGTTGACACATGTTTTATGAAAACAATCAATTATGCTTTTAGACTTGGGCCATTTTCTTTTCCTATTGTGAAACCAGCGACTCTGCCTTCCCCTCCTCCAGCTCAAACATCCCCACTGGCAGAGCTCAGAAGCCCCCAACCCACAGGACGGAAGACCTAAAAGGCCCCTCAGCTCACAGCTGCCTGGGGGCCTACGTGTTCTGGGCTGGCTCTGACCGCGGAGAGGAACAAAGAAGGCTCCATCCGACAGGCTGGCCTGGAGGAACTCAGAAACGCACAGCCAGGAAACGCACGGGGGAGAAACAGGGATTGTGCCAGGGGATGGCTGGGAGCAGTGAGGAAGGAGAGATTTCCTTGGGACTTCAAAGGATAGAGAACAATGTTATGAGGAAACTGTATACTTGCAACCTGTAGATAAGTAATCCTGGAGACCTAATACACAGCACAGTCATTACAGGCAACAAAGCTGGATGATAAACATGACATTTGCTGAGGGACTAGATCAGTGGTTTTCAACCTGTGGGTCACGACCCCTTTGGTGGTCAAATGACCCTTTCACAGGGGTCACCTAAGACCATCCTGCATATCAGATATTTACATTATGATCCATAACAGTAGCAACATTACAGTTATGTAGTAGCAACGAAAATAATTTTATGGTTGGGTCACAACATGAGGAACTGTATTTAAAGGGCCAGAAGGTTGAGAACCACTGGACTAGATCCTTTTATTTTTATTGACATATGGTGGCTTTTTAAAAAACTGATTTGAGAGAGAGACAAAGAGAGAGAAAGAGAAATATCAATTGGTTGCCTCCCATACATCCCTGACCAGGAATTAAACCCACAACCTAGGTATAGACCCTGACTGGGAATCGAACCAGCAACCTGTTGGTGTACAAGATGATGCTCTAACCAACAGAGCCACCCGGTCAGGGAAAGCAACTAGATCTTCATTGTTCCCTAAAAGACATGATCTTTATGTCATGAGATAGACTACAGTGGAAACCATTTTGCAATATAAATGTATCAAATCAATGTTTACACCTTAAACTTACACCAAGTTGTCTGTCATATTTAAAATATGTCTCTATGAATAAAAAAAAAAAACTGAGAAAAACACTCACTGAATATTAATTCACTCAAATACACACACACACACCCTGCCCCCACCAACCTCAGCCTGCAAGGTGGGACCAGCATCATCTCATTGTACAGACAGGAAGTAGGGACACACAGAGGTTAAATCATTCGTCCAAAGTCTCACAGCTCATGAGGATTTTAACCCCATCTGGTTCCTGAGCCTCCTCTCTTTTAACTGGCAGCTCAGCTCAGGGGTCATTTCCACCATCTCCCCCTCCAGGAGACCCCGCTCTGCCCGCAGGCCTGGGTTCCTCCCGCTCACCGTCGGGACTCTGGGAGAACACCTTGCAGCGTTCCAGGTGGTGTTTCCAGTCAACACAGCAACATCACACTCTGACCTGGAAAATCAGAACCTCCAGGGCAGGGCCTCCCTCCAGGCCATCTGATACCTCGTGGGGTTGGCCACCGCCCCAGTCTACCAGAGCTGGCCGGAGTAGGGCTCCCACCTCTCTGGCTTCCTTTCTCCATGTCTACCTCTGTAATGGACAAAAATGTGGTGAACCGGTTGGATGGAGCACCAGGACTCAAGGATTTGATTCAGGATCAGGCCCTTCTAAATCAGACCTTCCCACCTCCTCTACCATGAAAGCTAAGTCCTGCTTTCTCCTTGAAAGAAATTTCAAGGACGGGGTTTCCCAATACTGGGGATCAAGCTTCCGCTTCTGAATGAAGGCAGAGGCTCAATGAAGGCCCATCACACCCAAGTCAGAGCTGCCAGAATTAAGAAGCATTTTAAACCATCAAAATCTAGTATTGTTTTTGCAGAGCTAGGGCAAGAGATACACCACGGTAGAGAAGAAGCAACCGATAGGGGTGCAATGAGCTCTTCTTACCTGGGTGGAGGTAAGATTTGGTCTGCAAATCTGCACCGTATTTTTTTAAGACTATTTTTTAGAACAGTTAGGTTCACGGCAAAATTGAGAGGAAGGCACAGAGATTTCCCATTTACTCCCCTCCACCACCAAACACATGACAGCCTCCCCCATTATCAACATCCCTCACATTTGTTAATTGCACATCAGTTACAATTAATGAACCTACAATGACACAGCGTTACTACCCAGAGCCCATGTTCTAGCACCATTTGTTGAAAAGACTATTGCTCCTTTTTTCTTTGTTCATGTGGTTCATAGGTCGACAATCAATCACTGAGCCAGGCTCTTTGTTCCACTGTATTGCCTGCACTCCTTTGTCAAAGATTGGTTGACTATGTTTACGTGGGTCTATTTCTGGGCTCTCGATTCTGTTGCACTGATCTATTTGTTCTTTCAACAATTCCACACTCTTGAATACTGTAGCATTATATGAAGTCTTGAGGTCAGGCAGTGTTAATCCTCCAACTTTGTTCTTCCCCCTCAATATTATATTGGCGATTCTGGGTCTTTAGCCTCTCCGGTAAACTTCAGAATCAGTGTGTTGATATCCACAGAATAACTTGCTGCGATGTTTACTGGGATTGCACTGAATCTATAAATAAAATTGGGAAGAACTGACAGCATGACAACATTGAGTCTTCCTACCCACAAACATGGGATGTTTCTCCACTTATTTAGTTCTGTGATGTCTTCCGTCAGAGTTTTGTAGTTTTCTTCATGTAGACCCTGTACATAGTTTATTGGATTTATACCTAGGTAGTTTATTGATACTCTAAATGGCGTTGTGTTTATTTTCAAATTCCACTTGTTCATTGCTAGTAGATATGAAATGATGGGCTTTTGTGTATTAACCTCGTATCCTACAACCTTCCTATAATAGCATAATAGTTTCAGGAACTTGTCAAATCTTTTCTGTTTTATACATAGATGATGATGTCATCTGGGAAGGAAGACAGTTTTGTTTCTTCCTTCCCAGTCAGAACACCTCATATTTATTCCCTGTCCTTGTCCTTCTGCCTGTGCCTGACTGCAGTACGACATGGAAAAGGAGAGGTGAGACGGACATCCTGCCTTATTCCCCTGCCTTATTCCCCATCCCGATTCCAGTTTCTCACCATTATGTGGTATTAACTGAAGATGTTTTATAGATAATCTTCATCAAGTTCAGGAAGTTCCCCTCTATTCCTAGTTTACTGGGAGTTTTTGTCATGAAAGGGTGTTAGATTTTGTCAAATGCTTTTTCTGCATCTACTGATGGGATCATGTGATCTTTCTTCTTCAGTCTGTTGATGTGATGGATTACATTAATTGGCTTGCCCGTGATCTATTATTGGCTTCCATTTTAATTCAATTATAATCTCAGAATTTTTTTGTTTGTTTTTTGTTAATCCTCACCTGAGAACATTTTTCCATTGATTTTACTTTTAGAAAGAGTGGAAGGGAGGGGGAGAGACAGAGAGAGAGAAATATCAATGTGAGAGAGACACACCAATTGGTTGCCTCCTGCATGTACCTTGCCTGCAACCAAGGCACATGCTCTTGACCAGGATTGAACCCAGGACTGCAGTCCGAGTGCTGACACTATTCACTGAGCAAACTCAGCTAGGGCAAATCTCAGAAGTTTTAAACAATAT
>NW_006300047.1:1744341-1755177 GCF_000327345.1 Myotis davidii | reverse complement strand
GAAAGAGAGATAGAAACATCAATGATGAGAGAGAATCATTGATCATCTGCCTCCTGCACGCCCCCCACTGGGGATCAAGCCAGCAAGCTGAGCATGGGCCCTGACTGGGAATTAACCGTGACCCCCATAGGTCAACACTCAACCACTTAACCACACTGGCTGGACAGAATTTTTATTGATTGATTGATTTTTTAGAGAGAGAGAGAGGATGGGTAGAGGGAGGGAAAGGGGTAGAGAGAGAGAAACCTTGATTTGTTGTTCCATTTATGCATTAGTTGGCTGAGTCCTGTATATGCCCTGACCGGGGATTGAACCTGCAACCCTGGTGTATCGGGATGATGCTCTAACCAACTGAGCTACTGGGCCAGGGCCAATTAATTGACTTTCAAATGTTGAATGATCCCTTTATACCTGGGATCAATCCCACTTGGTTGTGGTATATGATTCTTTTTATATATTGTTGGATTTGATTTGCTAATATTTTGTTGAGGATTTTTGCATCTATGTTCGTAAAAGATATTAGTCTGTAGTTTTCTTTTCTTGGAATGTGTCTGGTTTTGGTGGTAGGATAAAGTGGCCTCATAGAATGAGCTAAGATGCACTCTTTTCTGCTTCTATCTTCTGAAGAGATTGAAGAGAATTTGGTATAATTTCTTCCTTAAAAGCCTGGTAGAACTCACTAATGAACCCATCTGGGCCTGGTGCTTCCTGTTTGGAAGGTTATTAATTATTGAGTCAATTTATTTAACAGATAGAAAGCAATTTAGATTTTCTATTCCTTCTTGTGTTTTAACAGATTATATCTTTCTAGGTTACCAAATTTATAGGCATAGAGTCGTTAATATTCCTTTACTATCCCTTTAATGTCCATGGGAAGTGGAGTGATCTCATCTATTTCTCATATCAGTAATTGCTGTCCTTTCTCTTCTTTATTTTTATTTATTTATTTTAATTGAATTTATTGGGGTGACATTGGCTCAGAAAACCACATGGGTTTCAACTGTACAACTCAATAAAACATCATCTGCACATTGTATTGTGCTCCCATCACCCAAGCAAAGTCTCCTTCATCCCCATTCCCCACCCGACCTTCCTTCCCCCCTCCCCTTCCCCTCTCCCTCCCTTTCCCTCTGGTTATCACCACACTGGCTAGAGCAGCGGTTCTCAACCTGTGGGTCGCGACCCCTTTGGCGGTCGAACGACCCCTTCACAGGGGTCGCCTAAGACCATCCTGCATATCAGATATTTACATTACGATTCATAACAGTAGCAACATTACAGTTATGAAGTAGCAACGAAATAATTTTATGGTTGGGTCACAACATGAGGAACTGTATTTAAAGGGCCAGAAGGTTGGGAACCACTGGGCTAGAGGCTTATCAACTTTATTTCTTTTCAAAAACCAGCTTTTGGTTTTGTTGATTCTGATTTCCTGTTTTCAGTCTCATTGGTTTCTGCTCTAATTCTTGTTATTTATCTTCTTCCGCTTTCTTTGATTTGCTTTCTTTTTCTAGTTTCCTAAGGTGGAAGCTTGATTATTGATTTTAGATCTTTCTCCTTTTCTAATACATGCATTCAATGCTATAAATTTTCCTGTAAACACAGCTTTTGCTGCATCCCATAAATCTTGATAAGTTGTATCTTTATTTTCATTTAGTTCAAAATATTTTTTTTTACTTCTCTAAAATGTCTTCTTTGACTCATGTGTTATTTAGAAGCATGTTGTTTAATCTCCAAGTATTTTTGGCCTTTCCTGTGACCTATTACTGGTTTTCAGTTTAATTTTATTGCAATCTCAGAGCATATATAGTATGATTCCTATTTTTTGCCATATCTCTTATTCTTGAAATAAAACCTGTTCCCTGCTGATTAGTAGTGAGATGGGAAAAGCCAGGGTTGGGGGAGTGTTAGATCATCTCTTTATTTGTTCAACTGCTGTGTGATCTTGGGAAAGTCACTTGGCTTCTCTGGACTCATTTACTCATTGGCAAAATACAGGGGTTGGGAATTACTGGTTAAGTCCCCTGGCTCTATAGGGTATTCAAGTGGAGAACAGGACCAGAAAAGAACCAAGTTACAAGGGAATTATCACATGATAAAAAGAGTATCACATACAGTTGGAGAAAGATAGATTACTGAATAAATGGACAAAACATATGAGCACTGTTCATGGAAAATGGCCCAGAAATAGGTTTTCATCAAACTAAAAGAAGCTCAACCTCAGGCGTAAAGAAACACAAAATAAAGCTACCGAGTGTGTTTCTTCAAAAGTCACACATACACCTGCCACATGACCCAGCCACTCCAGTCTGAGATATTTACCCAAGAGAAGAGAAAACCTGTGTTCAGGTAAATACCCGGACATGAACATACGTAGTAGCTTTGTTTGTAAAGCTCGAAACTGGGGGGAAAACAAGTACCCATCAATAGGTGAACGGATAATCATGTTGTAGCCCATCCATACAACAGGAGACTACTCAGCCATAAACAGAAACAAACTGTTGGTCCCCACAGTGACATGGATGAACCTCAGAATGATTGTTCTGAAAGAAGTCAGGGGCAGCCTGGCAGGGTAGCTCAGGTGCTTAGAGCATCGCCAAGAACGAATGCATAAATCAGTGGGACAGCAAATCAATGTCTCTCTCATGTTCTCTCTCTCTCTCATCAATCAATAATCTTTTTTTTTTTATAAGAAGCCAGCGGGGAGGTGGGAGGGGGAGTACATTCTGTATGTCTCCATTTATGTAAAATGTTAGAAATCAGATCAGTGGTGGCTTGGGGAGGCACGGACTAGGGAATTTACAAAACAAAGGGGAGTAAGGAAACTTTTGTGGGAAGTGTGTTCTCTGTCTTGATTGTGGTGATGGTTTCCGGGTATAAACATGTCAGATGTATCGTGTGGTATTCTTTTAATCTGTGTGGTTTGTTCATGTCAATTATCCCCACTAAGACTGTTTTTGAAACCTATCGTGTGATATCCTGTTCAGCTACCAGACTGACAGACAAAACCTTGTGAGAAAACAGCCTCCCCACTATGCAGACACTATATGCAAATATGCATACAACATCTGAGGGGGAAATTTAGCAGCCGATAACATTTAATATGTACTTTGATGCATTTCTAGAAAAGATGCTATTCTTAGGAATTTGCCTATATTGGTTTTCTATTGCTGTCTTAACACATTACCACACCTTGAGCGGCTTAAAGCAACACCACACATCATCTCAGAGTTCGGGGGGGGAGGGGGGGGGGCAGAGGTCCAGGTGCAGCTGGGTCCTCTGCTTGGAGCCTCACAGGCTGAGTTCAGGCTGTTACCAGTTGCTGGTAGACGTTCCAGAGAGTTCTACTCATTAACAAGAAAATACACCTATACCAGTATTCTCTCTTCCTCTTGTCTTTTCCTTTAACATGAGTCACACAACATTCTGCAGCTTGCTTTCTGCACTTAGTTATAGATCATGAATCTGACTGTTCTGTTCTACAGGTGCGTACTGCTCCACCTGTGGCTGCCTGGATATGCGTGTCATTTCTGGCTGTGTTCCTTTCTGGAGCTCTGGGAATGGGTAGCTTCCAAGCTCGTTCAGGTCATTGGCTCAACCCAGTTGCTGTGGGTATAGAAACGAGGTCCCTGTACCCAGCTGAGGGGCTGGCTTTGCTCCGGAAGCTGCCCACTTTCCTTGCCTCACGGCCACTCTGATACTTCAAATATTTCCTCCTGTCTCCTCTCTCTGCCTCCAGCCAGAGAAAGTTCTCTGCTTAAAGGGCTCATGCAACAGATGGGAAGAATTTGTTTCATCTAGATGCTGAAATAAATTACCATAAACTCTGTGGCTTAAAATGACACAGATTTATTCTCAAGGACCCCTGTGATGCCATTGGCTCCACCTGGGTAATCCGAGATCATCTCCCCAACCCGAGGTCCTTAATCACATCTGCCAAGTCCCTGTTACTATATGAGAAAGCATGTGCAGAGGTTCTGGGGGTGAGAGTGTGAATGTTTGGGGGGGGGCATATTATATTGGGTTTACCACCCAGATAATGCAGGATAATCGCTCTATTTTAAGGCCCATAAGCTTAGTCGCATCTGCAAAGTCCATCTCGCCTTGTGCCATAACATATGCACAGGTTCCAGGAACTAGGGTATGGACATTGTGGGGGGCCATCCTGCCCCCCACATTATTTTACAATTACACCTGTTTGTGTGCAAAGCACTGAACCCACAGGATTACTAACGTCATGGCCAAGGACTGGAGGCCACAAATGACATTGATTCATACCGCGAAGTACTACACAGCTGTAGAAAAGCGTGAGTCAGATCCGTGATATTTTGTTAAATGAATAAAAGGAAGATGCGGAGTGTTGCAAGTTTTATGCCACCATTGGGTGTTAAAAGATAGAAGCAAGAAAGAAAATGCATGCATTTGCTTGCTCAGAAAGAACCTGTAGAAAGGTTACCAGGAACTGGTAACAGTGGTTTTGTCTGGGGTGGTGGCGGGGGCAGCGAGCTGTGAGGGAGAATCCATTTCCACTGTAGCATCTGGGGCATGTAACACTTATTCAGAAATAAAGTGTTTACAAGTGAAAAGGCAAAGAAGTCTGGATGCAATAGTGGCAACTGAGCAAGGGTGAGGACACAGTGCTACCAGGGAAAAGAAACGTGAAAAGGTGTGGACGTTTGCAGGTGAAAGATGGAAGGCAGGTGAAGGCTGTGGATGTGAAACTCCTGAAAACAGACAGTATGTCACCATCAAGGGCAAAGACCACTCCTCCCTCGGGGATCCCTATCACGGGGTCAGTTGTGATGACACAATCTAGGTAGGTGCCCTGACTGGGAATCCAAACCGCAACCTGTGGTGTACAGACGGCACTCCAACCAGCCGAGCCACCAGCCCCGGGCTGCTGCACAGGCATCTTACAGTACAACAGCCCTGCTCACACCCAGAGGCCACACAGTTCGCCAAGTACCTGAGCTTACAATTCCGGCCTTGCTCTGCCTGAAGCACCTTTCCCAATAACCGCTTAGAGTTAAACCTGGAAGAAAGTATGACCTCCACTTCAATCACCTTACAGGTAATATTATATATGAGTGCATACTGAAAGGAAATTAATTAGAAGAAATACTTTAATATCGCTGTTCACCCTTGCTCTGTAATAGAGTGTCAACCAAATTCACGATTGACGACAGACGAAAACACACACGTGTGATTGGCGCCAGCATGAACTTTATATGTATCACGTATGCACAATTTTTACTTCTCCATTTTCCAACTAATGAAAAGAAAATAGGATTCCACTGGTCTCCTATCTCCCGCCTCCAGGACTTCTGTGAGGATCAAATGAGATGAGGCAGGGGAAAACGCTTCACAGACATTTGGTTACAGTGTAAAATGTTTCCACCTGGCTGTAAAGCAAGTTGTGTTCCTGGGCTGAAGAAACTCGGAGGCGACTAGTCACTAGGGCAGTGATGGCGAACCTTTTGAGCTCGGCGTGTCAGCATTTTGAAAAACCCTAACTTAACTCTGGTGCCGTGTCACATATAGAAATTTTTTGATATTTGCAACCATAGTAAAACAAAGACTTATATTTTTGATATTTATTTTATATATTTAAATGCCATTTAACAAAGAAAAATCAACCCAAAAAATGAGTTCGCGTGTCAGAGGTGTCATAGGTTCGCCATCACTGCACTAGGGAGAGGAAGCCGGGCATTGCTATGTGATGTCATTACCCAGATGTGCACTTAGCATATTAGCCTTTTATATAGAGCAGCAGTTCTCAACCTGTGGGTCATGACCCCTTTGGGGGTCGAATGACCCTTTCACAGGAGTCTCCTAAGACCATCGGAAAACATATATAATTACATATTGTTTTTGTGATTAATCACTATGCTTTAATGATGTTCAATTTGTAATGATGAAAATATATCCTGCATATCAGATATTTACATTAATACTCATAACAGTAGCAAAATTACAGTTATGAAGTAGCAACGAAAATAATTTTATGGTTGGGGGTCACCACAACATGAGGAACTGTTTTAAAGTGTCACGGCATTAGCAAGGTTGAGAACCACTGATATAGAGAGATAATTACTACCCTGCTGTCTCCTGCTTGTTGGTGACCTGGGACAGTGGCTGTCCTTCCCCCAACTCATTGCACCCCCACTCTACTCCCATTTCTGTAAGTAACATATTTTGTGACTTGACTTCCCTTTTGTTAGTGTATTGAGACTGCACTTTCTTTTAAAATTTTTTATTGATTGATTTCAGAGAGAAGGACGGAGAGGGAGAGCAAGCTAGAAGCATCAATGCTGAGAGAGATCGGCTGCTTCCTGCATGCCCCACACTGGGGATCAAGCCCCAATCCAGGCATGTGCCCTGACCAGGAATTGAACCGTAACCTCCTGGTTCATGGGGCGACCAGGAGTCACACGGGCTGGACTGCAGATGCATTTTTTTCATCTTTTAATTTTTTTTTTAATTTTTGAATCCCAGTTGATATGCACTATATCAGTTTCAGGCGCACATCCTAGTGGTTAGACATTTATATAAACTTACCAAGTGATCCCCCCAAAACGTCTAGCGCCCACCTGACACCACACATAGAGCATATTCTTAATTTAACACACAACTACAGGCCCCCAGTACAGACACCGTTTCACAACCAAAGCCATTGTGGGGAGCTCAGCACAGGCTGGGAGAGCTGGGCTGCGGGGGCAGAGCAGCTAGGATGTGGTGGGGTCTTCTCACTGCGGAGGCAGCCCTGAAACAAAAGCCCGGGAGTTTTATAGGCTCTGGGCTCCCGGGCGGTTGGGGTAGGCAAAGCCCTGAGTCCTGAGTGGGAAGCAGTGTCTTGGAGGTTCCCCCCTTCTCCCCGCCCCCCCATAGGAGGCCTCAGCAGGGGCAGCTGAGAGAGAGCCCTAGGGCTGCAGACCTGCGAAAGCCCAGCCGCAGGAGGCTGTAGGGGGTGGGGAGTGTGAGCCCTGGACGGTAAGTCCCCTCAGAGACCAGGCTTGCGGGTGGGTGCCGGGGGGGAGGCGGGGGACAGCTTTCCCCGGGGGGGACGGGGCTGTGAAGTAGCGCCTTGGCTTCGTAGGCCCAAGGGTCAGGCCTGAAAACCACACCTGGATTTGTCACTGGGAGCTGGACTCCTCGGAGGTCTCACCAGGGCCTGGGCCAGGCAATTCATTGGCGTCACCTGGCCCGGAGGGGCATCCATACCTCGGGTCTGCCCAGGACAGCCACCAGGCATGTCTGTTGTCTAGTGTGACCCTAAGTAGCAGCCCTTTCATCCTCTTAAGTTTCTACCTTGATTAGCCACAACAATATAAGATTTTAAATGAATACAGACGGGGGAGAGAATACAGAAGAAAGCTAACACAGTTTTTACTGACAAATGGCACACAGCTCATCCTTTTTTTGAATAGTCGATATAATGTAGCTATTTTAGAACCATACATTTCTTAGAAAAAGGTCGCTGCCGACAGATGAATGGATAAACAAATTGTGGTCTATCCGTACAATGGATAGGCTATCTCCATAAAAACAAACCAACTACACCCTGCAAGGCTGAACCCTGAAAACATTGTGCCGAGTGAAAAAAGCCAGACATGAAAAACCACATAATATATGATTCCATTTATATGAAATGTCCAGAACAGGCAGAGCCAGAGAGACAGAAAGTAGATTAGTGGCCGCCTGGGGCTGGAGGTTAATAGGGAAGGTGTTTCTTTTGGGGGGGTGTTGAAACTGTTGTAAAATTGTGGTGATAATTGCAAGATCCTGTGAATATACTAAAAATACACTGAATTGTACGCTTGAAACAAGTGACTTGTCTGCTATGTGAATTTTACCTAAATAAAGCTATTACCAACAACAAACAGTCCTTACCTTAAAGCCTTCTCAGTGGCTGTCTACAGAGACGAGGCTGCAGTGGAGTCTAAATACGGCTCTCCGTTCGCGGTTCGGTTCGGAGTCCTGACCGTCCAGCACCTTCTCCCCGACTTCTCAGCTCCTCAGAGACGCAGCAGCCACCTCCCCCGCCCTCAGCCCTATAACCCACACCTGCTTCCACCCCCACTCCTCCAAACCGACATGCACCTGCCTGACATTCCACTCACACCAGCTGTGGCTGGAGGCGGGGGAAGCTGCGCCAGCGTGCCAGGACAGCCCCCACCACACGGGGGCGCTCCCGCGAGGACTGGAACCCAGGCCCCAGCACTTCCTTGCTCCTGCTTTCAGGGAGGGAATGGAGCAGTCGCTCCGTAGGTGGCATTCCCAGGCCAAGCACCCTGTGGCCCACCTGTGAAGTGTGTGGGGACTTGCGAATGGCACTGGCTCCTAGGTGCCAAGCCTTCTCTACGAGGGTTCCCAGCTCGCCAGGAGCTTGCCCCTGAATGTGCCAGCGTGTTCCAGCATGTTTCAGAGCTGCCCCCTGCCTCTGCCCATTTCCCAGCACAGACGTTCAGAGTTGGAAGGATCAGCCTGCCCCTTTCTAGAGAGGAGAGGAACTCAGCGCAGGATGTTTAAATGGCCTGCCTCACCCGGCCGGTGGTTCAGTGGTTAGCGTCAATCCAGGCAGTCAGGGTTTGATTCTGGTCAGGACACATGCCTGGTTTGGGGCTGCACCCCTAATAGGGGGCGTGCAGGAGGCAGCCACAAAAGCCATTGATGTTTCTATCTCCTTCTCCTTTCCTCTCTGAAATCAAGGAAGACATATTTTTTAAAAAAATAAAAAGTAAATGACCTGCCTCAGCCCTTCTGCAGGCAGCAGCTGGCTCGGCTCGGTTCTGATGGAACTGCTGTCAGGCCTTGCGCCACCTCACTTCCAACCAGCAGGCCTGCACGCGCACTGATCCCAGCACCGTCCCGGTTCCGAGGGGCAGCACTGCGGTCCCGCCCACAAGACCCACTCTGCTTTCCAACACCATCCGATTGCACGGCCGCCCTTATTACATTTGTCAATGGTCACAACCTCCTTCAAATACCCACCCAGCCTTCCATGGGTCCACAGCTCACTCTGCCCCCACCTCACCGTCACAGTCAGTCATACAAACTGGCACGTGTTTTTCTGGAGGTGAAACTCACCCAACAGAGATTAACCGTTTTAAAGCAAACCGTTCAGGAGCAGTGAGAACCTTCACACCGTTGTGTGACCTGCTTTGTCCAGATCCAAACCGTTTCTCCCCAGAGGCGACTCTGTGCCCAGGAAGCAGTCACTCCCCGTTCTCCCCTCCCCCAAACCCTGGCCACCACGGATCAGCCCTGTCCCTTTGGGTGTCTCTATTCTGGCATTTCCTCCGAAGGGAACCGCCACATGTGGCCTGTGCTGGCTTCTCTCGCTGAGCACCATGACGTCAAGGTTCTTCCCCGCCGGCCTAAGTACCAGCGCTTGGTTCCTGTCCATGGAAATTGGCCTCTGTTACATTCTCACCGCACGGGGAGTGTTTGCTTCAGCCCAGGAACTGAGCCCAGGGGTTCGCACACGGGGAGGACGTTTAGCAATGTCTGAAGACATGTTTTGGTTGTCACAGCTGAGGTGTGTGTGTGGCACGTGGTGAGTGGAGACCAAGGACGCTGTTCGGCAACGCACAGCCCTCCCTCTCCGCCGTCCCCTCCCCCAGGAGTGACTGGACCAGGTGCCAATTGTCAGCTCCTCTCTGGCTCAGTGGTTCTCAACCTTGACTACACATTACAATCACCTGGGAATCTTTAAAACCCTGATTTCGGGGCAGAACCACTGCTCTGGCTGATCTGGCCCAGGCCGCATGGAGCAGCCTTTCTCACGGGCCTGCCCTTAGGAAGCACCAGACAAACAAAGCCATGTCCCCAGGCCCCTCCCAGGCCTCTGCATGGGATGCTCCAGGGGTGGTGCCCGAGTCTGTATTTTAACTAGTCCACAGTGTATTCTAGGACCAGAGGCCTTCCTCTGCTATGGACTGCTCAGGAGGCCCGTGGAAATCTCGCTTATTTTGTGTCTGCGTTACTTCAGCTGCAAACCGGTGACATTTTTCTTTTCCACCTGCAACCGCTCTCGGCAGGACTGGTGAAGACAGTAATCGAGGGAGCATTCGAATGCAAGATAACCTTATCATAACGTGCAAAGCCGTCCTAAGATGACGAAGCTCTTGCCTGAATGCCCCAGAGCCGGGGGCCTGTCTCCATCTGCTGCTCTGTCCCCGTTGCTAAGTGGATAGTCATGACTGATCCGACCACATCCATGGAGCCTTGCAACTGAAAGCAAACATCAGGTTCGACAACCCAGGGACGAGCCAGAGCCACGTGGTGACGTCCCTGGGGCCCTCCCTCCAGAAATATATTTCCAAAAGTGTGTTTTAAGACTGTGTTGATAGCCCTGGCTGGTGTTGCTCAGTGGCTAGCAGCAGTTCTCAACCTGTGGGTCGTGACCCTTTCACAGGGGTCGCCTAAGACCATCAGAAAACACATATTGTTGTAATGTGCCCCGCAAATCACAGAAGGACGCCTCAAGAAGTCGAATTAAAGAGTCACGTTTATTGCAATCCGGGACTATGAGGGGCCATTCCCCAAATCTCATAGCAATAAGATGGTCGCAAAACCAGACTTATATAGGCAAAGATCACAAAGGTACTGATTACATCCCAAGGTTTAGAATGAGGAACCTGATTTGCAAAAATGACCCAGTTCACAGAAGCAGAAGCAGCACGTTATCTAAATTACAGTCTGGTGTCTCTGGGTCACTGAATTGACAGAAACACATTATCTAGAGCCCTCGGGTCTGGAATGAGGAACCTGGTCAGACTTAGGCATGTTATCTAAATTACAGTTTTGGGTCTCTGGAACACTGAGACCTCCTGG
>NW_006300047.1:1742864-1743972 GCF_000327345.1 Myotis davidii | reverse complement strand
AGAGCAAGAATGGACAAAAGGCTAGAATTCTGCCTCTCTTTGGTTAGAAAAATACTCTTGATGAGATAAGCAAATAATGTAAAACAAAAGGTATTTTAGGAGAAATCTGTGGATGCTTTCCATGTTTTCCATGGATGTTGCCATCAGGCCGGCAGGGGAGGGCAGTTGTGTGTGATCAGTTATTGGTTTTTGAGATAACATTGAGGTAAGAATATATTTAACTTGTTTTTCAGCCAGCTAGAATTAAGGAGCATTTGCATGTAGCAAGGTAAATATTAGAGTTAAGAGCCCTGAACTCATAATGTACTGTACTGTACTTTCTTGCAAGAGCAATTACTCCAGGGCATATGTTCATTTGAGAATAACTGAATAAAATCCTTACCATTATTTAAATAATTTTTTTCTTTTGACATGCTTACAAAATTATGTAAATATGATATGCTACAACCCCAGTGAATTAATTAGCAAATGATAATTAAACTATTTTTGGAAGGAAAACATTTAAAATAGCATTGCCTTAGACAGAAACCATTTGAGAATTTATAGAAATTATCAATGTGAATGCAAAATTGCAGAATTTCCCCCCAAAACTTTGATAGTATATAGTTTCTAATGAGACTCTTCAGCTTGTGCAGGAAACATAAAGAGGCCAGATTCCTGCAATCTGAATACTAGGGCCAAATAAATTACGTTCTCCAATTGTGCTTACTAACACACACACCACCACCACCACCACCACCACTTCCACAGGGCGGGGCAGCGTCCCCTCCTTGCTGCTGTAGGCAGCACTGTGCATACAAGTAAACAGGACCCACAGGACATCTGAGGACTCTGTTTCTGAGCTCACAGCACCTTCTCCAAAGAGGGTCCACGCAGAACACACACACACACCACCACCACCACCACCACTTCCACAGGACGGGCAACGTCCCCTCCTTGCTGCTGTAGGCAGTGCTGTGCGTACAAGTAAACAGGACCCACAGGACATCTGAGGACTCTGTTTCTGAGCTCACAGCACCTTCTCCAAAGAGGGTCCACGCAGAGGGGCTGCGCCGCGGCCACCCCCCCTCCTCACTTTCCAGGCTCAGTGGGAGCCCCAGGAGAGCCG
>NW_006300047.1:1719243-1742788 GCF_000327345.1 Myotis davidii | reverse complement strand
ACCTGTGCTGGCCCAAAGGTGGACATGGCCAAATAGTAAACGTGGATGAGGCATAAACAAAATACGGTGTAAACATACAGTTATTCTTCCACTGAAAGGAACAAAAGCACACACCTGGCCGACGTGGCTCAGTTGGTTGAGCAACGTCCCGTCCCGTGCACTGAAAGGTTGCCGGTTCTATTCCCGGTTCTCTTCACACGCCCGGGTTGCAGGCTTGATCCCGGATAGGGGATGTGCGGGAGGCAGCCCATCAACGTTCTGCTCTCACATCGATGTTTCTCTTTCTCTCTCTCCCCTCCTCCACCTCTAAAATCAATACAGATATTAAAGGGGGGTGGGGTGGGGAGGAACAAAGCAGTGACACCTGCTATGTTGGATGAACCTTGGAAACATGATGCCAAGTGAAAGAAGCCAGACACCGGCCGCATAGGATATGATTCCGTTTGTAGGAAATAGCTATCCCGTGCACTGAAAGGTTGCCGGTTCTATTCCCGGTTCTCTTCACACGCCCGGGTTGCAGGCTTGATCCCGGATAGGGGATGTGAGGGCGGCAGCCCATCAACGTTCTGCTCTCACATCGATGTTTCTCTTTCTCTCTCTCCCCTCCTCCACCTCTAAAATCAATAAAGATATTAAAGGGGGGCGGGGTGGGGAGGAACAAAGCAGTGACACCTGCTATGTTGGATGAACCTTGGAAACATGATGCCAAGTGAAAGAAGCCAGACACCGGCCGCATAGGATATGATTCCGTTTATAGGAAATAGCTAGAGCAGTGATGGCGAACCTTTTGAGCTCGGCGTGTCAGCATTTTGAAAAACCCTAACTTAACTCTGGTGCCGTGTCACCTATAGAAATTTTTTGATATTTGCAACCATAGTAACACAAAGACTTATATTTTTGATATTTATGTTATGTACTTAAATGCCATTTAACAAAGAAAAATCAACCAAACAAATGAGTTCGTGTCACCTCTGAACCACGTGTCATAGGTTCGCCATCACTGATCTAGAGGAAGCAGATCCGAAGAACAAGAGGGAGACTGGTGGCTGCCAGGTGCTGAGGGGCAGGGAGGGGTGAGGTATGGAGGTGGAGGTGGGCTGCTGGAAATGTTTTGGTGATGGTTGTACACTGTACTACGTGCCATTGAATTACACACTTTAATGTTAGGCGAATTTCAGTGGGGTTTTTTGTTTGTTTGTTTGTTTTAAAGAAGCCACCAGAAAAGTTGGCAGGGCAGTGCTGAGCCCACTGCTCACTCCTCCCAGGCAGGGCTGGGTTTGGTACCCGGGCCATACAACACCTCGAATACAGCCGGAGTCAATCAGCGAGAAACAAGAGAACCACAGCTGTATGATTAACAGATGTTGCCCCTGGCGCTCCCTTTGCCCTGTGACCCCACACATACGCAGCTGTAGAACCACAGGTTTCAAAACTCTATGGTTTCGTCGTACACGATGATGACACATGGTATTGACACACTAAGTTGATTTTGCCCATTTGGGAAACCCAGTACAAGATCACCTGAGACACTACAGTGTGAAGAACTTTAAAAGTACTTAAATGTGCCCTAGCCAGATTGTTCAGTGGTTAGAGCGCTGGCCCTTGGACCGAAGGGTCCCAGTTCAATTCCCATCAAGAGCACGTACCTTGGTTCCCGGCACCTGCGGAAGGCAACCAATCGATGTGTCTCCCTCACATCGATGTTCCTCTCTCTCTGTCTCTCCCCCTCCCTTCTACTCTCTCCAAAAATCAATGGAAAAATATCCCCGGTGAAGATGAACAACAACAAAAGTACTTCAATGTGTGGTTTACCCAGACAATGGAACGTTACTCAACGCTAGAAAGAAATGAACTGAGAAGACGTAAATGCATGAGTGAAAGCAGCCAGGCTGTTCCCACTGTATGACTTTCGGGAAAAGGCCAAACTGTGGAGACAATAAACAGATCAGTGGTTGCCAGGGGCTTGGGGTTGGGAGGATGAACGGGTGGGAGAGAGGACCTTCAGGGCATTGGGCTACGCTCTGTATGACTCTGTAATGATGGACACGTCATTATACATTTATCCAACTGCACATACGCCAGAGTGAGCTGCAATGCAAACTATGGATTAGGGGAATGGTGAATCAATGTAGGTTCGTCAGTTGTGCCCAATGGGCCACTCGGGAGGATTTGATAATGGGGGAATCTGGGCATGTGTGGGGTATATGGGAACTCAATTCTTCTCAATTTGCCATAAGCCTAACACTGCTCTAAGAAAAGTTTATTTTTAGGGGGCAAAGGGTACTTAAACATGTGAACATTTTCCTAATACTACAGAGAATAGTCACAAAACAGTTAAGTAAATGCACTGGACTATGTACTTGGCCATGAAGTGTGTGTGTGTGTGTGTGTGTGTGTGTGTTTAATCTTTCTGAGCCCCAGAATCATGTTCCTATAAAATTCTTGGACTAAAAATCTCCTTTCCTCTTTCATCGCCCTTTCTGGGTCTACTTTCAATTCCCTCATATGCCTCTGAAAAACAGACGACTCATTGTAAACCTGTGAGTCATAAGTGCAGGAGATAACTTTAAAAGGCTTCAAATGCAAATGGAAACTTGGTCAGTCAAAGCACAAGCTCTACACTTACTCCTAACGGAGATCTTTGACCCCAGAAAGTCGGAAGGATTTTAACGTCACTGGGAAGAAAACCGAGGCCACATGGTGAATGCAGCCACATTTAGAAACAGTTCAGTGCCTATTAGAAGTGTTCTCGGTAGCCCTGGGAAGCCAGTTGTCCCAGAAAGAACATGTTCATGGGCAGTGCTGTGATCTGCCAGGAATCGGTCATGTGCTTCAAGCTGGCTTAGCCAGATGCAAACAATAACTGAGTAGATTTTGTTAACAAGACACAAACCAACTCTTACTTCACCTAGATGGACTAACAGTGAATATGAAACACAGCCATTTGGGGTTTAGAAACTGGTAAATTACTTCGTTAAGGTCCAAATAGATATAAAGCACTTTTATTAGTTGAATGTGATTCTGTCTTTGCAACAAGCTAACTCCAACATCCCTAACAAACAGTGGCAGAACAAAAGAGCCTTTCATTTGTACAAACATATGAGTGAGCCTGTACATTGAATAAAGTGGCATGTCCAATAAATGCTCAGGTGCACCCAGGTTCAAGAGGGTGTCTCCAGGCACCTGACATTAAAAGTCCCACAGGATATGTTATGGTCCTGAAGCAGGGCTCTTGATTTGAAGACTTTGCATGTGTAATTAATAACAGCTTGAAAACCCTTACTATACCACCATCTGAACAAAACTGCTGAATATGCATGGCTTTCCATTTTGTGAAAAGAAAAACGCATGATCAGAACTGAGTGAGAAGTAATTTTTCAAGACCCTAAGATGGGTTTCCGTGACAACATACCCCACACCGAGATGACATTATTTCCCTGCACCGGCCAAAATGACGCCCTGTCACCAGGTAGGGAAGGGAGGATGACATTCACATTCCCTGCGCGTGACAAAGCTCTCCTTTTAGCGTCCACCACCACCCTGACCAATGAACAAAGCGTGTTTTGTTCGGAGAATGAATGGGGACAGCTTTCTTCTGTGCGTTTTATTAAAACTTGAAATCTGTGGCTGGCTGCCATCGATGACGCCTATTGAGTTCCAATAGCCTAATGTTCAAATCTGACTCACCAGCAACCCACCCAACTCCACATCCATCGGCATCTTGACATCGTGGGATGCGCAGTAGGTCTGAAGTTTTTACCCGGAAGGACTTTCTACTGCGATGGAGCAAATACAGGTCCTTTGTCACGAGGGCTAGAAGAACGAGACCTTTCTTCGCACGGTAAGAACTGATAAATAGTTCACCAAGTGAACCAAAGCCTTTATTTTTTAAAAAGCAGATAAACACCAAAGTACGATGTAGTATCCATATTCGTTGAGAAAATAATTACTGAAAACTTTCAAGACATCAAACGGATACACTGAATCAATGATTATGACTAATTTTCAGCCGATACACAGATTTTCATTCAAGGACGAGGCTTGACTTCTAAATAATATTATTCACATGCACTCCTTGGACCTATTTATTATCAAAATGGGGACTCTGGGAAGTCGAGTCCGGCTTTGCCTTGATTTCAGAGATGACACAGCAGCCCCCCGAGAACCCTGGCTTGCTGCTTGAGTCCTAGAAATCATGTCTCCCGAGGTTATACAACAAATTCCACTCCTGAAAACTAAAATCAGACTTTAGATTCCTTTGCAATCACTCAGGTCCCATGCTTTTCAGCACCGTGGTACCCGACATGCTCACACATGCTTTTCCTTGTCTTTCCAAACACACCCCCAGGAACCCCAAAGGGGCCCCGCTCTGAGTTCCCTGATAGAGGTTCGTAAGGACCACACTAAAACCCAAGGAAAGGCAGGGGATGCGATTACCCATTGCTTTTTCTATTAAGGAAAAAATATGCATATGGGAGTGCCCTGGCAAAAGGGAAAATGACACCAACGATATGGTCACGGAAAATGGTTCTATAAATCTCTTCTGTCAAAATTATGTTCCAAGGTGTTTAAGGCCAAAAGGTCATAAAAACTGTTAATACAAATAATTTCTCCACAAGAAAAGGCCCTTCATGAAAAGTGGCTGAGGGTCTGGCACCCAGAACCGAGGGAAGCTGCCCAGTGATGGGGGCCAGCTCCATACCCCTAGCACGCATCTATGACCTCTGGGTGTGGGTCTGGGGGCTGTGAGGGGTCCCTCCAGGTCGTTAAAAATGAAGTAGAAAATGAAAGTGAATTTTTGTGCGAGCAGAAAGCCTGCAGTTACAGAATCTGAGAACCGAGGCCTTAAGGCAAGATTGCTGCCATCGGACGTGAGATCGGATGGGTGCGATGGCAGCACCACCGGTTGGCTGAGTCCGATTCAGGCCAGAACGGTCTCAAAAACAAGGCCGAATGATTCCTTGTCAGTCTGAGCCGCCACCGGAAAGGCCCACTGAGGTGAGAAAGAAGCTGGCAAGGCCAATCACCAGAAGGTACTCAGGCAGGGCAACCATCACAGTTAGACGGACGGCTTGGGTCGTGGGCAGGCGGGAAACCCTTGACCCAGTCCTCAAGGTCAATGTCTTTGCATGTCCTGTGCACGACTCCAAGCAGCAGTTTCTGGGGTCTGGGAGGTGTGTTGCTTTTGCGCTATTTCCCCCCCAAAAAAGAAGACACGAAGAGACGGAGAGATGAGACCACCGAGGTGGGCCCTCCGTCGGGGGTGGAGCGGGTGAGAGTCGGGAAGGACTTCCTGCCACGCACGGCTCCCTCCAGGTCTGGCCGAGTCCTACAAACGCTTGTAGGTGCCCAGGAGAGCTTTGCAGTTGGGACAGTAATGGTCCACGTCCTGCAGGGCGTCCACGCAGAAAGGGATGAAGCAGCAGCCGGCGATGCACCTGGGGGACAGACACAGCCAGCGCGGAGCAGGTTAGCGACTGGAGCAGTTGGGCTGGTGGGGGCCAAAAAGGTACATCAGGCCCTAACACAGTGGTTCTCAACCTCCTGGCCATGGTTTTCGGGGAGCGTCCATGGCCAGGAATCAGGAGGCCGCCTTTATTTGTTTTGGGGGGGAAATTAAATTGTGTATCTTCTGGTTTCTCTCAGAACAGAAACTATTGTCTCTCTCAATAAAATACCCTTGGTGCAGACATAAATATTTACACATCCCCTTGTGGAGGCAATGGGAAAAATACTTGGGCTCATAAAAGGATGAGGCATTTTAAAGAGATGACTATCGAGTATTTTAATGTGCAGATGTTTAAAGCTTCTCTCAGAGCCAGGCAAACGTTATTATTTAGGACACGAAATTCTAGAAGAAAAAGAAATCCCTAAGGTATCACGCTATACAGATGCAAGGGGATGCTATGCTGGTCACTACATACAGGGAGTGGTGTGAGCAGATGAGCAAGAAATTATGGGCCTTGGCCAGTGTAACTCAGAGGTTAGAGCAGTGATGGCGAACCTATGACACGCGTGTCAGAGGTGACACGTGAACTCATTTTTTTGGTTGATTTTTCTTTGTTAAATGGCATTTAAATATATAAAATAAATATAAAAAATATAAGTCTTTGTTTTACTATGGTTGCAAATATAAAAAAGTTTCTATATGTGACATGGCACCAGAGTTAAGTTAGGGTTTTTCAAAACGCTGACACGCCGAGCTCAAAAGGTTCGCCATGACTGGGTTAGAGCATCAGCCCTCGACCCAAAGGGTCTCGGGTTTGATTCCCAATCAAGGGCACATACCTGGATTGCAGGTTCAATCCCCATCCCTGATTAGGGTGCGTGCAGGAGGCAACCAATTGATGTGTCTCTCTCACATTGATGGTTCTCTTTCTCTCTCCTCTCTCTCTCCCTCCTTCTCTCTTCTCTCCCTCTCTCTCTGTCCCACTCTCTCTAAAAATCAATGGAAAAATATCCTCGGGTGAGGATTAACAAACAAACAAAAAAGAAGAAATGAGGGGATAGCAACTTCCAAGCTTTGATATGTTCAAGAGCAGTGGTTCTCAACAGGAGATGATTTCTACTTATTACGATTTGGGGAGGCGCTACTGGCACACAGTGGGTAGAGGCCAGGGATGCTGCTCAACATCCTACATGCGTAGGATGCCACCCCACAAGACAGAAGTATGTGCGACAGCTGAGAAATCCTGCGAGAGAGGATGTGGGAGAGCCCGGGGTTCCGAGTGGACCTGACTTACCCGAGCAGGCACAGGCTCCCACAGGAGAGCCAGGTGAGGGCGCCGGCGTTGTAGGACAGCTGGGTCACAATCATCTTGTTGCAGGAAGGGCAACACATCTGGACCGGGCGGTCGAAAAAGGAGACTGGCTGCTGCACGTAGACCGTCTGCACGGTAACTGGTGGGAGGGAGGAGGAGAGAGCCCGATTAGTGAACCCGGAAACATCTGCTAGAAGACAAGGCAGAGGCAGGGCCTCGACAGTTATCTGCACACCCCTGTTCACCGCAGCTCTATGTCAAGAGCCAAGTGTCCATCGATGGAGGAGCAGATAAGCAGCATGTGGTCCATCCATACAATGGAGTATTACTCAGCCTTAACATACGCAACATGGATGAACCGTGAGGATGTTATGCTTGGTGAAAAGGACACGTGCTGCAGGATTCCTCGTCTAGGAGGCACCAGAGCAGTCAAATTCATAGAGACAGAGAGTAGATGGTGGTCGTCAGGAGCTGGGGGGTGGGGAATGGGGAGCTAATGGAGTTTCAGTTTTGCAAGATGGAAAAGCTCTGGAAATGGGTGGTGGTGGTGGTGGCACAACGATATGAATGTACTTAGTGCCACTGAACTGGTACTTGGAAATGCTTAAGATGATATATTTTATGTTGTATCTTTTACCAGAATTTAAAAAATGAGGTGGGGAGGCCCGAGGCTGCAGAAATTGGGCAGCCACCACCAGGAAGCCGCTGCCAGGGGCTGGAGCACCTTCGCCCGGATTTATTTTTCACAAGCTTCCCTGCCAAAATGACTTGTAGTTGTATGTGCAGCACTTTGCTCTGACATGCATGTGCTATTTAAAAAACACACAAGTCTAATATATTAAAAAAAAACCCACACAAATCTAATATTAAAAAAATAGGGGGGATGACAAAAAGGGAGAAAGAGGAAGGTGGCAGATTTCCAGAAATGTCCTTTGAGGGGCCAACGTGTACAGACATTTGCAATCAGTAGAGAATCTAGGCATGTCAGTCCCAAAGCCCTCAGAGCTTTACATGTTCTTTTTGGTATTTGGCAAAGTTGCTGAAACTCATATTTCTGTCACAGGGACTTCCTGGTCCTTCCTTGGGCTGTCAGAATGCCACTGCCCTAAGAGGAAACGAACGGTCGCCCAGGGCTAAGTGAGCCTAACACTTCTCAGAGGACAAGAAGAGGCTCCTCCCAGGAAAGCAGCACTGAAGCCTACGCTAGTGCCTACGGGTCAGTTTTATTAAGACTTTGGGGGGGCGGAGGGGGTGCAAGAATGAGTTATTTACTGAGCAGAGAGTGATCTAAAATAATCAAGTTATCTTGATTATGATTGTCCTCTCCCTTCTCAAGGGGTCCAAGTTACTTGAGCACTTTTATGAAATGATTACTCATAAAACTTTATCTCATTTTAAGAACTCACTGGTGAAGGTCCCTGATGAGCCCTTACTTACAGATGGGGAAACTGAGGCCCAAGGGGGTGAGGCCCCGGGCAGACTCCGGGGACCACTCTCTGACCTGGCGATTTCCTCCTGAGCTGCTCGTGATTTTGAATCAGCTGTGTCCTTAGGCAGCAGGAAGTCCCCAAGGGCAAGGCCATGAAGCAACGATGTGATGCTGTAACCGGATAATCAATGGATCCGGGCTGCCTGTCACTACTTGAGCCAATTAAGCAGAGACAGGGCTGAGTCATATATGAGTAGTTATTCCAAGAATGCCAGCAGGATGGGAGAGCAGCAGGTCACCCACAAAAATCTGCTCTGCCCCTCACCCCAGCCAGCTGCTTATAGTGGGTAGAAGGACAAAGATTACATGGGGAAGTAGGCAACAGGTAATGGGGACTGGAGATCTGCAACGGCCTGCGGGTATGAAAGGCTGGGGGTCTTCAAAGGGCTAGTAAGTAGGCAAAAAGTTATGCCAAATGGGCAGTTTACAGTCTGGAGATTTGCAAAGGCCTGTGGGTATGCAAAGGCTGGCGGTCCTCAAAGGGCTGGCAGCTCTGGTTTCTGCAACAAGGTTGTTAATGTTGCCATGATAATAGGCAGCTTCCTGATGGAGAGGAAGGGCTGCATTTCCAGGTGAGCTCCCTGCAGGGTTAGAATGTGCCCTCTTTAATCAGAACAAAACTATCATGGTTAACAGAGCATGATTAATATTTCTTACAATTATAGCTGGCCCCCAGTATTCTATTTCTGCCCTTATCAATGTGACAGTGAGAGGGACTTGGGTTGCTGGTGTGGCTTTAAAGATGGAGGGAGGGGGCCATGAGCTAAGAAGTGGGACAGGCAAGGGGATGGGTTCTCTCCTAGAGCTTAGAACAGCGGTTCTCAACCTGTGGGTCGCGACCCCTTGGGCAGTCGAATGACCCTTTCACAGGGGTGGCCTAAGACCATCCTGCATATCAGATATTTACATTACGATTCATAACAGTAGCAACATTACGTTATGAAGTAGCAACGAAAATAATCTTATGGTTGGGTTACAACATGAGGAACTGTATTTAAAGGGTCAGAAGGTTGAGAACCACTGGCCTAGAGGAAGGAAGGCAGCACCGCCTAGACCCTCATCTCAGCCCGGGGGGACCTGTCAGACTTCTAACCCGGAATAACAGGCATGGAATAACAAAGGAAGAAGAGAAGCAGGAAGAGAGGAAAGGAAAAGGATATGAGAACTTCACATCTGTGGATGTTCTGAAGTTACTAAATCATGATCAACAGGCCACCATATTGCTTGTTCCCAAACTCAAGCATTTAACAGCAAAACTCGATGAAGTCTGGGAAGCTGGAGCCAATGCCAGAGGCGGAGCCCACCTCCCATCACCTTTGACTCCTTTTCCTTTCTCTCCAGAAGGATGGACACTCGGAGCAAAATCCAGCTCTTCCACGTTGGTCCTTCAAGGACCGATATCAATGTAAGAGCATGAAGAAACATCGGCTTCCGGGAGAAGGGGTTTGACGGCGTGACCGTCTGCAACCATAGGAACCTGCCCCAGCTCGTTCCGCAAAAAGAGGAGTTATTACGAGGAAACACAGATGGGCTTACACAAATGAAAAGATGATAAACCTCCCTCATCCTAAGGTACATGAAATTTCAAACTGTACTAAGATAAAATTTTTTATTGACCAGGCTGGCAAAATTTCACAAGTTGGACATTATACTCTGCTGGCACAGTAAAAGAGGATGAAAAAGGTGTCTGTGCACACATATGAATATTTTGTTAAGTGGGGAAAAAATAATATGTACACAAGAATATACATATACACACACAGCATGTGGATAGCAGGCTACAATTTCCGTAAGAAAAGGAAGTGGCAAGAACATGTATTTGTATTCACTATGTCTGCAAAGAGAAACGCTGGAGGGGACTTCGACGTGGAGAGTGGTGGCCTAGGAGTTGTGAGGGTCAGTGGGGAGCCACGGGACAGGGAGTGAGACATACCCTGCACACCGGATTGTATGTGTCATGTCCACACTGGTGTCTTCACTGGGCTACACAAATGAATGCCGGTGCGCCCACATCCTGATTGCCCCGGAGTTTAGCGCCACGGGTGCCAACAGACGGAGCCCCGAGCTTGCTCCCGGTAGCACCACGCAGCCTCAGCCATGTGGCCGGGCCTCTGTGAGCTACACACGGTATACTTTTTCACATGTGCTTTCTTTTCAAGCAGTTTGGGAGGCAATAATTAGAGAACAAGTTTCGAAAGAAAGCCCTCCCCGGCCCCCAGCCTTCTGACAGGTGTGAGGTGATATTTCATTGTGGTTTTGATTTGTGTTTCTGATGGCTAGTGACAAGGAGCCTATTTTCCTGTCTGCTGGCCACCTGTGCGTCCTCTTTGGAGAAGTGTTATTTCAGGTTGTCTGCTCATTTCTTATCTGGGTTGTCTTTTTGGTGTTAAGCTGTATGAGTTCTTCATATATTTTGGATAGTAAACCCTGAGCAGATATAAAAATAAAGGTGCTGGGAGGCAGGGGAGCACCCTTTGCCCAGGGTACGCTGGTGGGCTGGGGCAGGTTTCAGCTCCCCCGTTCCTCCCGCGGGGCTGCTTCTCCTCCCTCTCCTACTCCCGCCCAGAGCTTCTATCAGACCTCAGCGGGAAGGGTGGGGTCTTTAAAAGCAAACTGTCATTGCCAGATTTCTCTGGCACAGTCTAAGTGCCAAAGGTTGATTTATGGCGGACTTGAGAAAGCTCATAAACGGTACTTTATTATGGAAAAGACATGGGCCTCACCGATGCGGAACCTAAGGGACTGTATGTAACTTTTCATACAAATGAAAATCGGACTGACTTTGCTTAGACTCACAGGCGCTCTTGGGATTCTCACGGAGCCCCCAAGGCCAGGGTGGGAAGGGGGACCAGGGAGGTGGAGAGGTCGCACGTACTTGGATTGGCGTTGGGGACGGACACGGGCTGGGTGTAGTATCCAGGAGGGTTCATGCCCTTCCCATCAGGGCCAGTCACGAGCCCTGTGGTTGGCCCAGGCATGGGCGCAGGAGGCGTGGGGAAGTAACTGTTAATGGCCACCGTCTCTTCATAGGTTGGGGGCGCGGTGGGGATCGACGAAGGCCCAGCGGCCGCCTGGTACAATCCTGGAGCCGACATTTTCACCTAAGGCAAAACCAGAAGACACCACATAAGCAATTTAATTGGCATCCCTCTCTCTCTCTTCTCCACCCCTTTCTTTAATTTTCTACCTGACAAAAAGAAAATCTGAGGAAATGACTCATGTCCAGCGTTGGTCAAAAGCCAGAAAGGGAGTTCACATCCTGTCAAGACCCAAGAATTATCACCTTAATCAGGATTCACTAAGTAAAGATAAAAGGTAAATAATGACACCAGAAAATCGCCCAAACCTAGAAAACCCCAAGGGCAAACAACAACGAACGGAACTGGAGCAGAAGGTTCTTCACGCTTCAAACCACCACCCCACGAGGACCTGTCTTTCACATTGAGTGTTTTTCTGCGTTTTGAACCGCTGTGTTTTTTTTTACAAATAAAGTTTCCAGCCCTGACTGGCTTGGCTCAGTGGATAGAGCATCCGCCTGCGGACTGAAGGGTCCCAGGTTCGATTCTGGTCAAGGGCATGTACTTTGGTTGCGGGCACATCCCCAGTAGGGAGTGTGCAGGAAGCAGCTGAATCGATGTTTCTAACTCTCTATCCCTCTCCTTCCTTCCTCTCTGAAAAAAAAAAAAATCAATAAAAATAAAGTTTCCGATGCCAGAAAAGACAAAGGCATTCAAAACCAACCACAAGCTATCGCGAACAGAGTGCTGCGCAAAAGCCAGATGCCAAAAATGCACAGAGCGTGATGCCCTGGACACGAAGTTCCGAAACGGGCAAGATGAGTCATGGGGCTAGAGATAGGAAAGTGGTGGCTCCGAGGAGGCGGCGAAGAGTCTGGAATGGGGTGGGAAGGAGGCCTTTTTGGGGGGTGCTGGTCATGTTCTCTTTCCTCATGGGGGGCGGTTACAGGGGTACGTTAATTTTGTGAAAATTTGAGTTGTACGATTATGCGCTTTTCTGAATGTATGTTACAGTTTTTTAAAAAGTAAACACACACACACAGAGTTCCCATTTTGAAAAATGAGTATCAGAGCAGCCAGGCCCACATTTCCTTTTGTGAGGGCAAAGAAAGGGTTTTTTTCTGGTGGAGCCGATGCCCGCCTAGAATTACATGGCCTGTACCCAGGGTGTGTTCCTGTCTGAAGGCCCATGCTCACAGCCCCAGGGCAGCCGCGGAGAGGACACAGTGCCGTCCTTTGTGTGGCTCTGTTTTCCGACGGGGCAGGGCCAAGGCTGCTGTTAGGAGATCCATTCAAACCTGTCTCAGGAGAAATGGGGATATGAGCTCCCAGGGCAGCGAGCCACGGTCCGGTCCGGAGGCCCCGGGGGCTCCGGCGGGCCTGTGGCCCCTTCCCATTCGGCTGGGTCTCCTAGAACCCGTGGGAAGCAGAGGCAGCAATTAATTCTGCTGCGGGGAGAAGGGGAGAATCCTTCGAGGAAGCGCTGCCATCAAGCCGAGCATGAAAAAAGGCTTCTCTGGGGGAAGAGAAGGGCACGTATTTCAAAGTGGAAGGAAAGAGAGACACGGGAAAGTGGACACGCACAAGACAACGTCGATACGTAGAGCTCCTCGGGTTGGGGCTGGGTTGTAGAACATTTTGAAAGTCCTTCTGGGGTGTTTGGACTCTATAAGACTGTGCTGTCCAATGGAACTTTCTGGAAGGATGGAACGTTGTCTGTTTGGGTTAATAGGGTCGCCACCAGCCTCACAAGGCTGTTGAACACTTTAAATACAGCCAGTGTGACTGGGGAACTCAATTTTCAAATTGTTTTCAAGTTTAAGCAATCTAAATTGAAAACTGAATATGGAATTCATTTACTAGAAAACTTTTACGTAAGTCTGGGACACCTCCGGTAGGTGAATCTATTTTTGCAACAGCAAATTTAATAAACTCTGAATCAAGATCGAATGTTTTTGATAAAATTCTGGCATGTGATTTGGGATATGTCGATGTAAAATACACCCTCGATTTCAAGTACTTTTAAAAACATGAATGTGAAATATCTCGTTCATAATTTTTAAATATCGGCTGTATGTCGAAATGATACTATTTCGGGTATATGGAGCTGAGTTACAATATGTTGTTAAAATGCATTTCAGCTGAATCTTTTAGATTTTTTAAAATGTGGTTACTAAACAACTTAAAATACCTATGTGGCCCATTCTTGGTTCTACGGGAGAGCAATGCTAGGAGCAATGGGAACCATGGAAGGTTAAAGAGAAGAGGAAGGTCCAACCCCAGAAAATGGAGATGACACAGACGGTCAGTAAGAGAAGCAAGAAGAAAAACACAGAGAGCCCCATGTCTGGGTGACAGGACAGCAGGTCGACACCCAAGTCTACAGGGGAGGGTGAAGCCGGAGGGCAGGGCACAGGTCACCTTGGTGAAGACAGGCTCAGGGGTTACAAGTGAGAACACTGTGAAAAGTGGTTAAGGAAGGTTGCCAGGTTCCTCTGACATACAGACACAGAAATGCAGAAGGACAAAGAAGGACCACAAAGACCAGCCCGGGACCCTTCTCTATCAGGCTCACCCCTGTCCGCTGATGTCCCCTCAGGCTGCCCCAGGCACTTCCCCATCCGCTTCCTGCAGGGACTGGGCTCTGGGCTCCCAAGTCTTCAGCTGGGGGAACAGGCCAAGGTACTTTGCAGGAATTTACATCCACATTCATTGTCAAGGACCAAGGACGTGCTGTCCCTTCCTGTCTCAGAAAAGGCAGACCCTGCTGCTGACACCATTTATTATGAGCACTGAGTCCTAAGGAAAAACACGAGAGCAGAAAACGCCATGCTTGCGGCAAGCCTAAAATCGCCCTGTTTGCTGCGGTTGCAATCGGAGGGCTTTTGGGGAGGGGAACGTAAGGTCTGGGGTCCCCTAAATTGTACAAGTAGTTTGGGTCAAACCGCTGGAAATCAGTGACTCAACTCAGAAGCAGAATTCCTTTACTTCAAAACCACCACCTCTCTCCTCCAAGAGTAAAGAAACGTGGCCAGAAACTGTAAAGAGAGGACGTAACACCAAAGGACTTGTATGTATGCATATAAGCCTAACCAATGGACATAAGACACTGGGGAATAGGGGAGGCTAGGGGACTGTCTAGGGCGGGGAAAAAAATGGACACATATGTAATACCCTTTGTAATAAAAAATAAAATTTGAAAAAAAAAAAAAAAAGAACTCCTTGTTTTGTAAATGAAGGCCCAGGATCCCCGTTCATGAACCAGGCATCATCTTTCTCGTAGTCACATTCCATTTTCTGGAATTTCAGGGCACTGTCTCTTGGGAGTGTTGCTTTTGATCAAACAGCCACATAAGCATGCTTTAATTTTGGAAAGAACAACAAGAGCAACAAACTAGAATAGTAAAAAATAAAAAGAAAAAAGAAAAAAGCAACAACCCATAACCAGCTGGTTTGGAAGCTTTCTAAATAAACTCCACAGCATTCCTTCCCCAGGCCCCAGGCCAGGAAATGCCACTTCACTCAGTCCCACGCCCACCCCCTCCGCATTGCTTTTTATTTGACTTCCCCCAGGGCAGGAGGCCCAGCTAGCCACCCACCTACTCACCCTTCCAGAAAGAATGCGCTCAGCCCGCCTCCTCTCCCTCCTCCTACCCCCACAACATGACACTCTTAAGGGCAGCAGTCTCTCACCCCAACACACAGACACAGACACAGATGCCCACACACGCAGCAAACGCACACGCCACTGTCACCGAGAGCCCCTTGTCACGCTGATCAGGCTGCCTGTGTGCTGAGGGGCCAGCCCCATGATAGCTAACACTCGCGTCCCTTTTTCTGGGACAAACTGGAAACCCTAGGAAAGCATCTCAGCATTTAACAAAACGCAATGCCACAGCTTTGCTCACAGAAGCACAGCCTGGAGCATCCTGGGCCTGGAGGCATCGCTGCAGAGCCCTGGTTGCCATGGTTACCGGGAGCTTTTTGTGGGGGGGAAATACAGGAATAAACAAGGGGGTCCCCTCCCATTGTTTAACTTTGTTGTTAAACCGAGAATGGCTTTTCTCGATTGCTCATTTGCCAGAACACATTGAAGGCAGGTCTCCATGGCCTTACACGCACCCCCATAGAAATCAAGAAAATGCTGAGGAATGGAAAGTGTGACCAGGCAGGAACCTGTGCCGTCCCACAGGGCGCTCCACTCACAAGGCCCCTCAAGGGTGGGAGCTCCGGGCCACCACCTTGACAGTCTGGACACCTTTGGAAGGAGGGCCCTGCATCTCCTGCTGCACAGGGTCCAATGCTCTGTCTCTGAACGTCGGTGCTGGTTACAGAAAAGGAAAAGGAGGCCCTGGCCGGTTCGGCTCAGTGGATAGAGCGTGGGCCTGCAGACCGAAGGGTCCCAGGTTCCATTCCAGTCAAGGGCACATGCTCCGGTTGCAGGCTCCATCCCAGCAGGGAGTGTGCAGGAGGCAGCCGATCAATGATTCTCTCTCATCACTGATGTTTCTAACTCTCTCTCCCTTTCCCTTCCTCTCTGAAATAAATTTAAAAAAATATCCTATATAATAAAAGCCCAGTGACCAGAATGACTGCTCGACCAGTCACTATGAGGTGCACTGACCACCTCTCAGTCCTTTTCCCCGGCCTGCAGGCTCCCATCGCCTATGGCAAACGGGGAGCTGGGGTGGGTGGCGGGGGGATGCAGGTGGGGCCAGGCCAAGGCCCCTGCCCCACCGGTTGCCCACACACAGAGGGCGACTGGTGGCAGGGGTGGGGCTGACAAGTGGGTGGGAATGGCCAACCTCTCAGTCCCTCCCCCGCCCTCCCCCGCTGGATGGGGAACAGGGAACCAGGGTGAGTGGAGGCAGGGGGTGGGGGGCGGTGCCGGCTGCCGGCAGCCGGGGAAGATGGCCCTAATCACAAGCGAGACCTAGGGACCATACCTGTGCACAATTTCGTGTGCGGGGCCTCTAGTATATATATAAAAGAAAGAAGGAAAGGGAGGCATTTCCAATCCATGGATCTGCATTTCTGACGCAAGAACTGGGCATGGCCTTGGAAATATTGGCTCATGACCAGCTGCAAAACCCTGGCCCCCACTTTCTTATCTATAACTAGGCCACTTGGAATGTTGGGGTCGCTCGCAGAAAATTTCCCCTGTTCCAAGTTTCAACGATTTGCTTCATGAAACTTATCCTCGTCAATGGGCAGTGAGGGTTAGGTGGCTATCACCTCTGAGCCCAGGGGAACGCGTCTGGGAGTCGCTCATTCATGGAACCCGTAGAGAACAGGATTTCTCAAGCTTGTTTTCACTGCAGCTATCTCCCCCATGCCCGCCCACCCCCGCTCCAGAGAGCAAAATTAAATTATATTTAAATTTAATTAATTAATTTAAACATAATTTAATTTCTGCCTAACAAGAGTAATGAAATACTGAGAAATAAGATTTTGTTGGGTAGGGTTGAATTTTGGAGGGCCACACACCACTGTAATATCTAAGATATTTTTTCGCTTCTCCCGCCCCCCAACCCCAAGAACCGATTTTCACTCCCTTGGGTCTCCCCTGAGAATCCACAGTGTGGGTCCAATAAGTTTTCCAAAAAATCACCAACATCTATTCATCGAGTATTTCTAAAATGTGTCTCCTCTTTTCTTGCTGTCATCAATGCAATCGTCCAAAGGCATTTTAACCTTTGGCTGACCAAGTCCTAGTGTCCCTTCCATCTGTATATTCTCTTGCAGGCATGCCCAGCCCTCTCACACCTCAATCTCGTGAGTCACAGCTGAGGGGGTGGGCAGGATAGGGTGACACTCCTTTCTGCATTGGAGCCAAGCAGGGCTGGGCTGACCAATTCCTCCTCTCACCAGTCACTCATCTGGATCTTGAACCCCAGAAAGAACCGGAAGAGTACTCAGGCGAACCAGATAAGGTGTTACGTCTTATTTTGGCATCTTTGAGTCCAAAGGTCTGGCTTGAGCAAAATCTACTACTCTCCACCCCAGCCCAGATTCACAGCTGCATTTACATGAACCATATGGGGCTCTTACTTTATGGCAGCGGTTCTCAACCTGTGGGTCGCGACCCCTTTGGCGGTCGAACGACCCTTTCACAGGGCTCGCCTAAGACCATCCTGCATATCAGATATTTACATCAGATATTACGATTCGTAACAGTAGCAACATTACAGTTATGAAGTAGCAACGAAAATAATTTTATGTTGGGTCACAGCATGAGGGACTGTATTTAAAGGGCCAGAAGGTTGAGAACCACTGCTCTGTGATGTATGCCCTTCCAGGTGCCATCCCAGGTAGTTTTCAACCCTCCAAGTCAGGAATTATCATCATCCCAACTTATAAACGAGAAAACTGGGGCCCAGAGAGGTTAAGCTGCTTGTCCAAAGTCACACAGACACCGTGGCAGGGCTGGGGTTTGAACCCACGCCCATGGAACTCTGGAGTCCTCCTTTAGGATCCACCAGAGCACCTCCCCGGCTCGGAGGTTCAGGCGCCATCAGCAGCCTCGTTCTGCACACCTTGCCCCCAATGAAACGAATAGAAAGTAAATTCTCACGTGTGTCATACTTTCAAAAGTAAAGATTTTAAACATAAAAAAGTAAAACTTTTTGAAGAAATTCTCAGTGGAAGCAACACATCTGCACACATTTGTCTCCAGGCGTCACTCTCCCTAACAAGGGTGAAGCGATGGGCTTCAGGCTTTCACACTCACACCACACACCGGGACAAAGGGAAAGACCTGGCTATACGGAGTCTAAGTAGTTTTGTCCCCCGGGACTCTGCAAAAGCGATCTGCTTTCACAAGGGTGGGGCCCGCGTCTCAATGATCAACCAGAGGCAACGTCCAGGAAGCTCTTCCTTCTCCTTTGGGGAGAGAAACAATGAAGGGAGAAACCTCCGGAATTTCTGAGGTGCCCGTTTTGTAAGTGACTGTGGGCTCGGATATCTCCGGCACGGGCTGCAACACCAAGGGGAGGAAAAGGCAAAGGCCTCTAAGCATCTGAGTCTCAGAGCCGCTCAGTGCTGGCTCTCTAATACTGCTCTGTTGAAAGGGAAGGCAGCCCAGCCCGTGTGGCTCAGTGAGCATCGACCTCTGAACCAGGAGGTCACGGTTTGATTCCCAGTCAGGGCACATGCCTGGGTTGCAGGCTCGGTCCCCAGTGGGGGGCGTGCAGGAGGCAGCCGAGCAGTGATTCTCTCTCATCACTAATGTTTCTATCTCTCTCTCTCCCTCTCCCTTCCTCTCTGAAATAAAAATATATATATTAAAAAAGAAAGAAAGAAGAGACGGGAAAGCCCTGGAAATCCTAGAGAAAAGCCACGCCTTCGGGCCCTGAGCGGCCATTAGTTAGCTGATCCTGAAACCCCAGAACGTGGGAATAAACTCACATTCAGCAATGGATCTGCTCCTCAAACATTTGGCCTCCACAGCTCTAGAATCTGCGGACACATACCGGGAGGGCTGCTGTCTCAGGCGCTCGGCTCCCCACGAGCCTGAGGGCCGTCTCCCTCGTCCTGTGCCCGCACCCGCACCCGTTCGACACTTGGGAGCCAAGACTGGCAGCAGTCTGCCTGGAATCCTGAGCTCTAAGGGAAGAAGCTGACTCCCAGGAGCCTCAGAGGGCTGGCTGACCAGCTCTGTCACTGATAACTCAGCGCCAAGGCACCCCGGAACCAGCCCTGAAGGCGCCATGCCTAGAGAGAGGCCAGACACAAACAGCCACATCGTGTGTGCCTCCCTTCACCTGAAATGTCCAGAGGAGGTACACCCAGGGACAGAGAGCATGCAGTGGTGGCCGGGGCGGGAGGGCGCTGGGAGGAGGTGAGGAGTGACGGTTCATGGGTACGGTTTCATTCGGGGGAGACGAAAATGCTCTGGGACTAGAGAGGTGCCGGTTGCACAGCACTGTGAAGGTACTACATGGCCCTGAACTGTCCACACTGAGTGGTGCGTTTTATGGTTCGTGAACTTCACCTCAATCAAAAGAAGAAGCAGGCCCTGCTGGGAATCTCTGGTGTCCATGTCACAGGCCAAGGCCCACAGGCTGAGCCTCCAAATGCACCACGGTCTTGGTTCAGCCCACCCCGTGATGCCCGTTTATTAAAGCCAAGACCACTGGGGTCTCTCTGACATCCCCCCCCCAACGCGCCCCACCAAGGTGATCAAAGATACCAGGTTGCCCAGGATGGAGGGGTTTCCCAGGATGCACTGGGCCCCTACTTCCCACCCCTCTCTCACTTTACCCCCTACCACCAGTGCAAATGCAGATCTTTTGTGCATCTGCAGCCTCGCTTAGATGTCTCCAACATGCCAGCCACCCTCTTTCTCTGTTTTATTTTCCTTCCTTCCCAAAGTGTCTACAAATTCTTTTCACCTATCATATCCCAGTAAGCATGTCACTCCCTCCAAGAAACAACTTCTGGCCTTCCAAGGCAGAATTCCTCCCCAAACCTCTCCACCCAGTGCAGAATCAAGGGTGCAGGGTACAGAGCCAGATGGCCTGTGGTCACACCCAGGCTCCTCCATGTCCCACAGCACAACATTGGAGCCTCGGTTTTTCCATCTGTATAATGGGCACAATGGTAGTTTCTTAAGGTTCTTGGGAGGATGAAATGAATCCTTGTGAAAGCACCAGAGTGAGGGACACATAAGTACTCAGGATGTGACAGCTGTTACTATAAGTGTTCCTCTGCCGTACTTGGCACAGAGCTTGCTATTTATTAATTAATTAATTAATTTATTTATTTATTTATTTATTTTTATGTCTCCCTGACCAGTCTGTGGACCCTATAAGAACAAGGATTGGAAATGTATTAAAATCTGCATCTCCCAGCTCCAAACATCATGGGTGCTTCACAGGGTGATGCACCGTCAGTTTGCCCAGGGGTGCCCCTGGGTATGGGACTTTTGGTGCTACAGCTGGGAAAGTCCCAGGCAAACCAGGACACATTGGACACCCTGGTGCTTCAACAAATGTCTGTGGAAAATACCTGGGTATAAAAAGGACACCAAGACCCACCTTCGATGGCATCAGGTCTGAAAGCTGATGTAAACGCGAGGGTCTTACCCTCAGAGCCTCAACTTAGAACCTGAGAAAAAAGTTTTTAAAGAAAGACATTCATGGGACGACAGGCCTCAAGCATGGAGGCTCTCAAGGCAACATGAGGATATGGCCAAAGTGTCTCCAAAGATGCTCCAGAATTGGAGTCACTTAATTGGGTCTGGAATCCTTCGCTTCCTCCAGGATTCCTGGGGGGGAGTGATGTTTCCCAACAGGGCACCCTGGGATGTGCAGCAGGGAAGCAAGTCAAGACGTGGGTGGAAAGAACTTGAAAGGGGAAGTGTGGAGGCGTGCAAACACCAACAAGATAACATCAGAAAGAAAACCACAGTCTCCGAACCTCAAGATCGGTTCATTTTTATTCCTCGATGTTGGTTGGGTTATAGAAGCGGCAGTTCCTGCGACTTTATTATCCATTCAAGATCTGGACTCGTGATCACCGCCACCACCCCACGCTCAGAAATACCTGTCACTCCGTGTTCACTCCCTGGTCCTGGGTGTGGCTCGTAAGCCACTCGCTCAACATGGATGATGTGTCATCCATTCTCCGGCAATGACAACCTGTCCTTTTGCAGGAGAAAATTTAGAGGCTCTAAGTTGCTTGTACCCTGAGACCCACCATCAGTAACTCCTGCTGACTAGTGTGGACAGGAAGGAATTAGAGTTCACACCTCTCCATCCTCAGTGCTTGTCAATACCTGGCAAGGACAGAGGGGCTGACAGTAGCGAATGAGGGACTTACGGAATTTGGGGTCATTTTTCCCTCCCACCCTCGTCCCTTTCTGGTGGAATGACCCACCGGCAGGCAGGGCCCAAAAGCAAAGGAGGGAGAGGACAGAAAGATAATGCCCAACACTGAGAATTCTCCTCGGACAATTGTTCAAGATACAAAGGGCTTCATAGCAAAATCCAATCAGAAAATGACCTGGTGGGGAAACCAAGGCCGCTGAGCCCAGAAATGTCACAGAACGGACAGCTCTGCCTGGTGCCCAGATGTGGCATTTTCAGAAACATCTGTCTGTGTTCCCCTGCCATTCACAAGCGTGGACAGGTACCACTCGTCTCTCAAGGCATAGTAAGAATAGCATGGACCATGGCCTGGCTTACTGAATACCCAACAGTCACTCCGAGGAAAGAGAGGGCATGAAAAAAATGTGAGCAGGCAGGGCATGGAAAGGGGAATGGAAAATACCGAAAGAAAACAATATTAAGACAATGGGATTTGAAGGCAGGTCGAATATTTAAGTGCAGAAACTCTGGCACCAAGCTCCCTCAGTTCAAATTCCAACCTTGCCACTTCCAAGCTGGTTGAACTTGGGTGGGTTGCTTCATTTCTGTGTGGCCTCGGTTTCCTCATCTGGAAAATGGGTTGAAAAAAGTATCTACCCCTTGGAGGGCTGCTGTACTAATGAAGTTAGTGGGTGTACTCGGAACACTGGGCTTGTGGGTTGCTATATGCATACCAGTTCTAATTATTTACAGGGAAGCTGAGGAAAGCCCGGGGGGGGGGGTCACTTGCCCACAGTGACACAGAGGTTTCACCGCTAGGCGGCAGGAAGACCCAAGCACAGACCCCTTCCCACTGCGTGCATCCCATTCTCTGCAGGGGTTCAAATCTTTCCTCGTTAAAATGTAAAAGCACAACGCCCCTGTACCCTCAGCCTGGGCCTCCGTCCCTGGGGCTCCCTGCCTCTCTCCCATACCAACCGATTCACCCTCCATCTCCAGCCTCCTTCCTCCCTCGGCCTCCACCCCTCCCAGCCCACTCCATTTCCTGTCCTCCTGTCCCGAAGCTGCCAGGCACCTACTCTGGAAGGACCTCCTCCTCTGGCCTGGCCCTGAACCTCTGTCTCCTACAAGTGCTGCTCCTTCCCCGTCAGTCCTTCTACAGCAGGTCCCTGGGGACTTGGGGATCTGCACACAGTTCCTGTGGTCCCCCTACTCCTCAACCCCACACCCATCGAGCTAACCATGGCCCATCCCTGGACAACTTCGTCTTCACATACAAAAAGATGCTCATCTCTCTCCCAAGCAGGGAGGTGCAGTTAAAACAACAGAAACAGATGGTCAGGCTTAACATCGTCGGGGAAAAGTCACGGGGACATCACATTCGTGCTAACAGGATGGGGTGAAAAGGGCATTTCAGCTCTGTGGTCTCCCCCCCCCGCATACCTCTGACCCCAGGCTCATCATGAGGAAACATCAGACAAACCCCAGACCGGACAACTTTTTACAGGGGAACAGGCCAGTACTCCTCAAAACTGTCAAGGTCAAAGAAACCAGAGGAGGAGGAGACATGACAGCTACATACAATGTAGGATCCTGGAACAGAATCCAGTGGGAAAAAACTGGTGACCTTCACATAAAATCTGGAGTTTGGTTAATAGTAAGTGATGGTCCATCCACCCAAGGCAATGGTATGCAACGAGGAAGTTTTATGTGCAGAAATGCAGTGATCCCTAAAATATATCATTGCACGAATAGCTTGAACAGCAATTATAGCACATCAGCATTTGTGTATAAGAAGGATATGCATATTTCCTTATATAAGATGAATGAAATATCTCTAAAAGGATACACAAAAAACTGATAACAGTGGCTATCTGTAAGCAGGGAGGTGAACTGGGGATGCAATGGGACAAACACTTTTCATATTTATACCCTTGCTGATCTTTTGTATATTAAACCAGAGCAATATTATATAATCAAAATCACATTAAGAAAAAATTAAATTATATGTTATTTATAACACAATGCATTTAGAATTTATTGATTATAACAATATATATTTATAACTATATATTTACTAGAGGCCTGATGCACGAAATCCGTGCAAGGGCGTTGGCCCTCGGGCTGCCTTGGCCAGCCCTCGCAGCCCTGGCCGGCCCTGCGTCCGGAAGGTTGTCAGGATGGTTGTTCAGCTGGTCGGTCTAATTAGCATATTAGCTCTTTATTATATAGGATAATTAAAATAAGTTCAACCTTTAATGGGGGAAAAGGCCTCTTTTGCAAACCCTTATCTGCCTTCCCCAGGCTGGCCTCCTCTGTCCTCCCCGCCTCAGGGTGAAATGACATCATCACAGCCCTTTGTCCCAAGAACCGGGACTGTATCCCTGCCCAGCACCTGGCCTTGGGCCCCTCCCCGAGTGTTTGCACAGTGATTAAGCTGATCGTTTCTATTTGGTGAGTGTACTCTAC
>NW_006300047.1:1715260-1719218 GCF_000327345.1 Myotis davidii | reverse complement strand
TATATAATTCCCAAATTTGAACCGACCACTTCCTATTTACCAAAATGAAGTTCTTCTCTTTGCATTTCGTGCTATTATCCATTTTTCGTGGGGGAGGTTCTGAAGGCTGATGGTAGATGAGGGATTGGCGAGACATGGACCCTCCCTCGATGGCCCTAAGGAGCCCATATAGGAAGATATGGCGGCAGACACAAAGGGGAAACTGAGTCCAGATTCTAAGGCAAGTAAAGAGTCTGGGCACCAGGCTGGACCTGCTGAGGAGGGACCTCACACAAGGGTTCTGTTTCATTAACCAGTAGCCCAAAAGCAACTTCAAACCCCCCCAAAAGTATTCAACTCCTGCCAAGGGGAGTTCAGATTCTAAAAATAAGTCTCAAAACCTAGAATACTGGGAGAAGCCAACCACAGCAGGAGCCACCAACAACTCCCCCATCAGTGTAAACACGCATCAAAGGCCCCACAGCCCATGGCCAAGAGGGTCCTCCCCCAGATTAGGTCTAAACACAGCGAAAATGCCAGTCTCATGATTTCTGGTGTTGCTTCATTCTGACAGTCTCTTTCAACATCCCTCCCCAAAAAGTATCTTAACCATCTTCTCAAATCGATCCCATACTTCTCCCCCCCTTCTTAAAATGAGCAAAAATAAATACATAAGAAAGTGCTTGTGTCGGCCATGCTAGCCATGGCCGCCCCAGGTCCAACCTGGGCTGATGCAGCACAGCCCCAGTCCGCCTCTCCTCCTGCCGATTCACAGCTCCCAAACCAGGTAAAGTAAGAGTTACTAGTTTCCTTGGGCACCTCCTATGAGAAAGGTAAACAACCCGGACATCTGGCCGAATGATAACATCTACACTCCGGGGAGTCCTGTATTTGCTTCTTTCCTCAATTTTGGCTCTATTCCAGATGCCTGCAGGTACTGTAACTGTCATGTCTTTGAAAACGAGGGAAAACAATGGTCTCCGCTTTAGCAAGACTTCGGAATAAAGTGAGACCGGGTGTTAAACGTTATGCCTTCTGCTCTTTTCCGGCCTGTCCCTTCCCCCTGACCTAACCCACACCATCCAGCCCTTGTGACATATGCCTTCCTCATACGTCCTAATTACTTCCTGTCTGCAAGTTAGATTCTGTTGCCCAAATGGACCACATCACACCCCTCCAGGCCAGGCAAGGGCTGTTCTGTTTCTCTGGGTTCCCCACCAGGTTTTCGGAAAGCGGAACACAGCCTACCTGTTTGAGGAGCTGAGATTTCATGCACATAGATGACCTATATTACCCCAGACAACAGGCTGAGGAATTGGGGAGACGTGGGCCTCCCTCGATGGCACATTTATAGTGCCAGCTCTTTTAAAGTGTGCATTTTTTTAAATTTAAATTCTTTATTGTTGAAAGTATTACATATGTCTCCTTTTTTCCCCCATTGACCTCTCCCTGGCTACTTTCCCCCCCTCCCCCCAGCACATGTCCCCGCCCCCTACTGTCTGAGTCCTTTGGTTATGCTTATATGCATGCATACAAGTCTTTTGCTTGATCTCTTCCCTCCCACTCCCACCCACTCTCCCCTGCCTTCCCTCTGAGGCTATGCATGCATACAAGTCTTTTGCTTGATCTCTTCCCTCCCACTCCCACCCACTCTCCCCTGCCTTCCCTCTGAGGCTCGATGGCCTGTTCAATGATTCCATGTCTCTGGATCTATTTTAGTTCGGAGAGGAAGGGAGAGGGAGAGAGAGATAGAAACATCAATGATGAGAATCATTGATCAGCTGCCTCCCGCACACTCCCTACTGGAGATCAAGCCCAAAATCTGGGCATGTGACCTCCTGGTTCATAGGTTGACGCTCAACCACTGAGCCACATCTGCGGGGCTGAAGTGTGTATTTTTTAATCCAAGAAGACAAGTCTTCCTTACAGCATTCCCAGTGATATGCGTGGACACCCTCCCCTCTAGGAGGTGGGGCCTAGTCTCTTCCCTCCAACTCCTGGGTGGGAGCTGGATTTAGTATCTTGTCTTTAAATAATAAATGAAAAGAGAAAAAGAGTAACTCTACAGTGGAGAACCCTGGCAAAGCCCACCTTCCCCTAGCGAGGAAGGTTACCGTTATTAGCGATGTCATGCAGTTACCATGTACCCCCAGGTGATGTGATGTAACCAGAGGGGCAATTCGCCTCTGTGCCTTTCTTCCACAAACCCATAACCCCTGTGTAATCATGACAAAAACATCAGACAAACCAAATTGGAGGAAAATTCTACAAAATCTCTGCCTGGTACTCCTCAAACACAGTCCTGAAAAACAAGGAAAGATTGAGAAACTAGCCGGTCAGAGAACACTGGGAGATGGGGATTAAAAGCAATGTGGTACCTTGGATGAGATCTTGGAACAGAAAATTGGACATCAGTGGGAAACTGGGATTTGGATACCAGTGAGGTACCAATGTCAGTCTCTTAGTGTGACAAATGTACCGCAGTGATGACGTAAGATGTTGACAACAGGGGAATTGGGTGAGAGTATATGGGGACCCCTGTATTAACTGCAATTTTCCTGAAAATCTAAAATTAAACTGTAAGGTGAACTGGGGCAGGCAGGCCTCATCCAAAGTCGTTCAAGTTCAATTATAGATGTGTGTGTGTGTGTGTGTGTGTGTGTGTGTGTGTGTGTTTTAAAAAAATGAAAGTATTTTTTAAGTGTATTTTGAATAAATACAAAAGATTAAGTGGAGGTGGGGTTTCTAATATTTCTAATTGGGGAGGTTAAAAAAATTAGGGTTTCTAATATTTCTAGTTGGGGAGGTTTAAGAAAGAAAGAAAAATATACCCCCAAATTTAATGGAATGATCAGGCCTTAAGATTTAAGGAATCTCCCAAACTCCTACCAGCTGCATATACATCAATGCTCCACAAATCTGTACCCCCCGCCCTTAAGGTGTAGACTTTAAAAGACGCACAAAGTGGTCTTAACCACATGTTGCTAATAAACTCTTCTAAAAATACATCTTCATGATGTGTATAGAGCTGTTTTCTAGATTTAGGTATCAGACCAACACACAAAAGGACAAGGCCTTCAGAGAGAAGATAAAGCAGTGTTTTCACCACCAACTTAATCCTCTAAAATCAGTTCTTTCAGGAAGAAAAAAAAGGAAGATTATTCAATTCCATTCCCCGCCTCCACTCTCCAGCCCCAGAAAAGAAACCCAGGAGACATCCCGGAATATGTGCCTAACAGAAGTGACCCCAGGAGACCCCAGGAAAGAAAGGATTCCTTCAGCAAAAGAAGGGCACACATGCAAATGGTCAGGTCTCCAAAGAAAATAGCTCAGTTTGTACACAAGGTGGAGGACCAGCTGGGGAAGGCCCCAAATATCTGGTCTTTTACTGTCTCTGGAGAAAAAGGTTCTTTACAACAATGTGAACATAAGTGAAACCTGATTACAAACGCCCTAAGGAACTCTTTCACTTATACATTTATTAAATCGAGTATCACTCAAAATTCCTAAAGTAAGGGCCACTGGCTAGCCATCTTTAAAGTACGAAGACTCCGCAAGGCTGTTTTTGTTGTAATGGAATTTAACCTGCAGATGGCCGCTCCAGAAAATGTCCAACATAAGTGATGTTTCTTAAACTCTAAGTTAATAAGGAGAAAGAATTTAGACAAAAGAGGATACTGGGAGCTCCAGCCATCTTCGGGGAAGGAAGTGAGAAATTATACAATGGTTGTTAGGCTATTTGACAACCCCCCCCCCAACCCCCGCCAACAAATTCAAACTCAGGACCCTTCCATAAAAATACAGAAGCTCACAGTGAAATTTTCAGAGAAATGCTTTCAAATTCCATCTTCTGAATCCAATCTGTTTCTGCGGGACGGTCTATTCCACAAGTCAAAGATAAATTCACCACAATCTGAAAGCCGGGTTCAAACATAGCGCGAGTACAAATTACAGTGAATTGTGGAATGGAAAATGCTTC
>NW_006300047.1:1713081-1715156 GCF_000327345.1 Myotis davidii | reverse complement strand
CGGTCTCCACGGGAATGATGGCTTTTGATAAAACTGTGCAATGAGAACATGATTGGGACTGCATCAAGAGACAGAAGCGTGTGTACCCTGATTGCAACTTCATAAAAAAAACAGGCACCGTGACAAAAGACCAGGCCGATGAATGAACAAACAAACCGTGCTGGCCGTTTCATTCACATGGTGAGATCAGCCTCATTTTCTCCTATCTTCCACAATAATACTGTTATTTTCTATATCACTTTAAAAAATAGCAATGCATCATCTATGAGTAACCTTCCTGGACTCAACGTTCAGGCAAGGCAGTACTAAGCTCTTAAATTTACCCCAGGAACACGGTCAATTCTACAGCTCCCTGAGCTAAACAGTTTAAATTCTCCATCAGCTAACACCAATAAGAAAGCCATACAGAAGAAAGTGCCTCAGGCGTTCAGGATCTTGGTGAATTAACTTCCTACCTAGGAGATGAGCAGGAAATCACTACAGACACCCTCGATTCTGTCCAAGCCTTAAACCCTATGAAATTACACACAGTTCTTCTACTGAAATAAGTAAGTTGAAGGGAGAACTTCATTAGGTACAGAAGTGTTACCACAGCTGCCCAGAGCGCCCACACAGATTCAAACAACAGGATGAAATTTTGAGGATTCAGGAAAGTACCACTTTAGGCTCAAATAACAATTTTACGGTAAGTAAACACCAATCAAGTGCAGAACAGGCCATGGGCAGCCCAATGAGCACCAAAGACATCACAGACACGCCTGTACTAAAGAGAGACAGAGTTAAGGGGGTCTATTTGCCTGAAGAGGGGGATCCCCTCACCCACAGGGCTAGTTCACACCAGCAAAAGCAACACAGAGGACGAGTCCCATACCAAGACTCTGGGGCATCCTCATGTGGATCTATAGCTGTGGGGAGATTCACTTGGGGCAGGAGAATTTTACGTCCCTGCTGGGCACCAGCCTATTCTCAGACCTCTGGTCACACACACCTCTGGTCAGCGTGGGGGGTCCATGGCCACAATGCATGTTTATGTCCTTGAAAATCAACTTGGACTGGAAATGCCTTCTGGATCCTTCCCTCTCAGTGGTTCCCCTTTTAGTGTCCTTAACCCTGGGCATGTCTGTGCCTCCTCCTAAACTTTGTTGAGATGCTTCTACGAAATGTGGAATGCTGCCCACCGTGTCCACATGTCCCTCAGCCAAAGGTACTCAGGCCTCAGCGTTGCTACTCAACTTTTCTTGGTTAACCTGGCCCCAAGCTCATAGCACCCTCCCTCCCAGCCTCCCAACCCCCTTCCAGGCATTAGTGAGCACTGGCTCTTTCACAACTGTGTGTTCCCACTTTCCACCCACAGCGAAAACCCCTCAGGACCAGGAACCATTTCTTCTGTGTCCTTTCCAGGGCAAGGGTAGCACTTGATTTCCCCACAGCCAGCCAGCCCATAAAATGGACTGAAGCAACAACGGGGAATTTACTCACCCAAGAGAGCCAATTACTTCAGTCTAGTATTTTAGAGATTTGCCCAATTGATCCTCCAGCTCAGATCAATCACCAAGTCACTTAATCCAGGGAAACATTACAACAAGGATACTTTTTCAAAAGTGAACAAAAGCATCTATTATTAATGCCTTAAAGGAACAGGAAAGAGGGAAGACGGGCCTCTCCCACTGTAGATCTACAGTAAGTGTTTCTCAGAGAGTCTGGTGCACATTAGAATCCAAAGCCAGGCCTGGCTGTGGGGAAGCCAAGTGCGGCATGGGTGTTATTCCAGCCAGATAGAGCGAGTCACCTGCTCTCTGGATTCTGATCCAACTATGATAAAACCCAAACGGTGGTAGAATCCCAGATACAATCTCTCTTCACAGGCATCCAGGTTAGACTCAATTTAAAAGAGCCACCCCGAGAAGGCCCTGGGGGTAGGGGTAGGAAAGTAAGTGAGGCTCACATGAATGCAAACCATGGTGTTTCCTTAAAAGGGCCCCAGGAGAACGGCGGGGCCAACTTTCCTCCCAGACAGCCCTGAACCAAGGCGGAGGGGAGAGATGTACCCCGATGGGAAGACTGGTGGGAGAGCC
>NW_006300047.1:1712326-1713034 GCF_000327345.1 Myotis davidii | reverse complement strand
CCCTGCTGCTTCCAGAAACGGGATTTCCCAACCACCAAAGCACAGCGCAAGGTGAGTGACATCAGCCCCACTGTCCCAAAGGACAAAAGTGAAAACTAGTGAAGGTCCAACTGGCCCGCTCCCTGAAATGATGGCCCTTCCATGAATCACCATTTCCCGGCACACACACCCTCACCCCCCCCTCATCTCCCCCCCCCCACCTGGATCAGGACTCCTGGCATAACACCCAACCCACTGCCCAGATGCACACTGACCTGGAAAGCTGAGGGGAGGGCCCCTGCCTCGCTTGGCGGGAGGGGCAATGTCCACCTCTGCCACAGGTCCCCTTGCCTGTGCCACCAGCTCTCATCCTGACGGGAATGGGCAGACTCCTGCGCTCACCGGGCGCCGATCTCGGGGCGGGGCGCCTGGCCGGCCAAGGCTCCGGTTGCGTTAGGTCCGGGATTCTCACTTCCCGGTGCTCCCCGGACCCTCAGGTGCCCACACAGCACCCACTAAGGGCGGTCCTAGGTCCGGCGAGGCTCTCCCGAGGAGAGGACAAAAGCGCAGATGGCGTGGCCCCTAGAAGCCGAACTTCTGAGACCTGCGTCCGGGAACTGGTTGGGTTTTGTTTCTAAATCTCTGGGTGACGATTCAGCTTTAAGATCGCGGGCGCCAGAGAGAACCCCGACTTTCCTGTAAGGACTCGGGACGTCCTTTCCGCGGAGG
>NW_006300047.1:1706847-1711929 GCF_000327345.1 Myotis davidii | reverse complement strand
CTCGCCGGGGCGGAGCTGCTGCCGGGGCTTCCGGATCCTCCCCGCCTCCGCGCGCTGCCGGTACCCGCGCCTCGTGCCTTGGACACCCCTGATCCTCCAGATTTCGGCCCCCTTTGCCCTCCGCACCCCTCTAGTCGCCCATTTCTGGCATTCCTTCTCCTCCCCCACCCTCAGACACGCGGGCCGCCAACCTGGAGTCCCAGATCCCGCGCTGAGGGATCCCCAGCTCCCTGTCCTGGCGAGGGTGGCCTTATTCCGGCGCATCCAGACAGCCCGAGACACTCCTTGTGCCTTTGGGCAAGTCAGTTTCTCTGGGCCTCAGTGTCCTGTCTGCAAAATGGGCACAACAGTACCTATCTCATAAGATCTAGTAAAAATTAACTGAGATAATGCAGGCAAAGGGTTTATTTAGCACAGATTGTGTTAAATAAAACCTAGCTGCTATTTTACTACCTTTGTGTGTCCCAGGATGGCCTCTAACGCCTAGGCACTGTCTCACTTCATCGCTAAAAGCTCTGGAAATCAGTAACTCCTGTTTCAACAGCCACTCAACCCTCTGTCCCCAAATGGGTGCTTCCAGCCTGTTTGATAAGAGCCCATCTGCCTGCTGCAGTAATAGCAGCGGTCCTAATCCAGCCAGGTTCCCTGGCGAGTCTCCATAGGGCTTTAATGAGCTTGTGCTTGGCTTTGAGAATATAAAACTCTAACGTGGTTGTCTAGAGAAATGCCACTTGGGCAGACAGCTGATGAGCCCTGTCATGGGTGGATTCGTAGACCTGGAGCCTAGAACTCCTCTGGTGGCGGAATCTCCTGCCTTTACAGTGAGACCCAAACAGGGGGAGTGACTTGCCCAAGGCCCCATAGCAAACTGTCCTCTCCATCCCTGTCCACTCACCTCCTTTCACTACATCAACCCAGCTACCATCAGCCATGCACCTGTTACTCAGTCAGAGGAGATTTCAAAGTCCTCCAAGTATGGGGAGCTGCCAGGTACACGTTATTAGTAAGGCCAATCTTTTAGTGCAGTGGTCGGCAAACTGTGGCTCACGAGCTACATGCGGCTCTTTGGCCCCTTGAGTGTGGCTCTTCCACAAAATATCGACTTCTGCGCATGGGCCATGAAGTTTCAATCGCACTGTACATGCACGCCCGCACGTGGTATTTTGTGGAAGAGCCACACTCAAGGGGCCAAATAGCTGCATGTGGCTCTCGAGCCGCAGTTTGCTGATCACTGTCCTAGACCATTGCTAGCAAGACACACGCCCTACAGAAAATCTGTCAGAGCAAACTGTTAAAAAAACAGCCTATTGTGGATGCTCTCCTTCACTCTCCCGTTCTTCCCTTTTTCCCTTCTACAGAGTGAAAAGCAATCACACACCTGAATTTTCTTCTTTTACTTGGTGCTATCACATTTTCAGTCATTTTCTCCCCCAAACTGCAGGAGCTGGCTCTGTTTTTTCATCTGCCCTAAAAACTTAATACAGCTGTGAGTATGCAATTTTTTTATGGGGAGGACAGTAAAAATATGTTTTTACTGAATTCTGGGAGAGGAAGGGAGGAGAGAGAGATAGAAACATCAATGATGAGAATCATCAAACGCTGCCTCCTGCACGCCCCCTCCTGGGGAACAAGCCCACAACCAGGGCTTTTGACTTCCTGCTTCATGGATCGATGCTCAACCACTGAACCACACCGGCCTGGCTATAACTCTTTTGTTTTAATCCTGAAAAACCACAGAGATTGAGTTTCCAACCCAATACTTCCAAGGATGGAAGAAAAGTAAACTGGCCAAATGATGGTCTCAATAGACGTAGAGAAAGCATCTGCAAAAATCCAACAACTTTCGTGATAAAAAAACAAATCAAACACAAAACAATAAATTAGGAAACTTTTGTTTTAAATATAATTTTATTGATTTCAGGGAGGAAGGGAGAGAAAGAGAGATAAAAAAATCAAGGATGAGAGGGAATCATTGATCAGCTGCCTCTTGCTCATCCCCTATTGGTGATTGGGCCTGCGACCCAGGCATTTGCCCTGTGAAAATACTGATGGGTATTTGTCATTATGTATTTGTCCAAACCCATAGAGTATATAATACCAAAAATGAACCCTAATGTAAACTACAAACTTTGGGTGATAGTGATGTGTCAATATCAATGTAGGCTTATCAGTTGTAACAAATGTACCTTTCCGGTGGGGATGTTTATATTGGGGAGGGCTGTGTACTTGTGGGGCCAGGAGATATGGGAAATTTCTGTACCTTCTTCTTAAGCTTTCTGTGAACCTAAAACCGCTTTTTAAAATTGTCTTGCCTGTCTGGTGTGGCTCAGTGTTTGAGCGCTGACCTATGAACCAGGAGGTAGTGGTTGGATTCCCTGTCAGGGCACATGCCCGGGTTGTGGGCTTGATCCCCAGTAGGGGGCGTGCAGAAGGCAGCCAATCAATGATTCTCTCTCTTCATTGGTGTTTCTATCTCTGTCCCTCCCCCTTCTTCTCTGAAATCAATAAAAATATATATATTAAAACAAATATAAACAAAAATTTAAAAATTGTCTTTTTTTTTTAAGAAAATAGTTCTGGAGATGAATGGTGTTGGTAGTTGCACAACATTGTGAATGTACTTAATGCCAGTGAGATGTACACTTAAAAAAGGTTAAAATAGTAAATTTTACATTATGTATGTTTTTACCACAAAACAAATTAAATTAAAAATGGGCAAAGGACTTGAATAGACATTTCTACAAAGGAGATGTGCCAATGGCCAACAAGCACATGTAAAAATGCTCAATATCATTAGTCATCAGGGAAATGCAAATGAAACCCACAGTGAGATACCGCCCATTGCCCCTGTAGCGGTCATAAAATGTTTTCAATGGAAATAAGTGTTGGGAAGGATGTGAAGAAATCGAAACCCTCAAATGTTGCTGGTAGGAATATAAAATGGTGCAATTATGCCCTAGCTGGTTTAGCTCAGTGGATAAAGTGTGGACTACGGACTGAAGGGTCCCGGGTTCAATTTTGGTCAAGGACACATGCCAGGGTTGTGGGCTCAATCCCCAGTAGGGCCGCCGATCAATGATTCTCTCTCATTGATGTTTCTATCTCTCCCTCTCCCTTTCTCTCTGAAATCAATAAAAATATATATTTTTTTAAATAATAAAAATAAAATGGTGCAGTTACTCCTTCATCCGTAGGTCTTCAAACAAAAATTAATACAGAAATATACACAGCAGCATTACTCACAATAGTCAAAAAGTGGGGGGAAAAACAAATATCTATCAACTGATTAATGGATGAACAGAAGGTGGAATACCCATATGATGGACTATTATTTGGTCATAAAGAGGAAGGAAGTACTGATACATGTTACAATGTGGATAAAACTTGAAAACAATGTGCTAAGTGAAAGAAGCCAGTCACAAAAGGTCACATGTCATATGATTCCATCTACATGAAATTCTAAGAATAGGCAGCTCCTTAGAGACAGAAAGCTGATCAGTGGTCTCCAGGGGCTGGAAGGAGCAGGGAGTGGCTGCTAATGGCTATGGGGTTTCTTTCTGGGATGCTAAATGCGTTCTGGGAAGTTGACACAGTGGCATGTACTGTTGGTGTGCACTATATTTGGAACGTACTAAATGCCACTGAATTGTAGAGTTTAAAATGTTAAACTGTATGTTATGTGAATGTTCCCTCAATTTTAATAAAAGTAAACCAGGCATCTCATGTATGCCCTGTTTGGACACAGAAGGGGGGGTGGGGGGACGCAGTGTTACATGAACTCTGACTGTTTTCTCTTCCCACTGAAGACTTCACAGCTGTGCTCTAACCCGCAAGGGCCCAGAACAAGATCTGGGAAGTAGACGCACACGCCAATACCGTGGAACCACAGAGACTGGACAGAAAGGGAGAGACTTCCTCTGGGTGAGAGTTCCTCACTCTACTTTAAAAATGACAGCAAAAAAAATAAAATAAAATAAAAAATAAAAATGACAGCAGCCTGAGGAGAAGGCAGGTTGCCTTAAAAAAATACAGAATATGATACATTTTGTTTAAAAGAAAAATACACACACACCTGGGAAGAAGTCTTCATACTTTTTCAAGGATACAGCACACTATAAAAAGTTGCCTCTGAGTGATAAAAAGTAGGATTATTTTCTCCTTTTGCTACTCTCCATTATCTAACATTTCAGGAGTAAATTCAAATTGCTTTAAAAAAAAAAAACACCTAATTTTCAAAAAAGGAATTCGGTTTCCAGAAATAGCCTCCACTGACTGGTCTGTGTTATTCATAATAATGAATTCTGGTAACTAATGTTTCCATAACACCTCTTCCATTTCCAAAACACATTTCCCACACACATCACACAATTCATCCTCGCAAAAGCAGACGTTCTGACTGCCGAGTTATGCAGATGGGGATACTGAGGCCAGGCCGGGGAGAGACTTGCCCAAGGTAGCACCCAGACCCGGTGCCTGATCCTACCTCTCTGTCCTTGCTGGGACTGGGGCTCTGGACACTCAGGGGCAGGGAGAGGCCTTGGTAGAATTGCCAGATATAGCAAATAAAAACACAAAACGCCTGCCCGGCCAGCGTGGCTCAGTGGTTCAGCGTCGACCTGTGAACCAGGAAGTCACAGTTTGATTTCCACTCTGTATTTGCCCAGGTTGCGGCTCAATCCCCAGTGGGGGGCATTGATGTGTGTGTGTGTCTCTCTCTCTCTACCTCTCCCTTCCTCTCTGAAATCAATAAAAATATATATGTTTTAATAACCACACAAAAAACCCCCACAAGATGCCAAGTTAAATTTGAATTTCAGATAAACAGCAAGTGATTGTTTAGTATAAGTATGTCCCAAATGTTGCAGACCTGTAATACATGCCCAGTCTTTCACAGGACATACTGAAACTAAAAACACACAAACAAAAAACCCACACCACTCATTGCCTAAGAGTTATATGTAACTGAGAATTCTCTATTCTGTCTGGCAATGTCAGCTGCCTGTCTGCTTCTGGCCAGGGCAGTGGTTCCAAGTCAGTCCCTGGTCTCTGTGGGCGACTACACCTGCAGCCAGTGCCCAGGGG